>NC_135074.1:14035000-14335000 GCF_051107435.1 Chaetodon auriga | reverse complement strand
AACCTTTTTCATATATTTTCTTTTTCATCTGTCTTTCTGTCTTTTCCTGTTTGAGCACATAGGTTTCCTCTCTTGTATTTGACAGATTAGTCCTCAAGTATTTCAGAGAGAGAGAGAGAGAGAGAGAGAGAGAGAGAGAGAGAGAGAGAGAGAGAGAATAGAAGAAAAATGTAGGTAAGAAAAGGAGAGAAAGGTGCGGAAAGAAAAAGGTAAAATGAAGAATTGAGGGAATAAAGAAGAAGAGAAGAAAAGAGAGGGCTAATGACAGAACAGAGAAAGAGAGAGACCCACGCGTCCTCCTTTCCTTTTTATCATTCCATTAAAGTTTTATATCCATCTTTTTAATGTAATTTGGTCCCTATGAATTCCTGCCGCTGCAGAACAGACAGACGGCTCCTGTGAACATAAACTCTAGCCGTGTTGGACAGCTCCCTTTCCTCTGTCTACTCCCATGTTCACACTAGCTAAGTGATCTAAGAGAGAATGTGTCTGTATGAGTGTGTGTGTGTGTGTGTGTGTGTGTGTGTGTGTGCGTGTGTGTGTGAGGAGATGTGTGTATGTGTGTTATAGAGTGTTATAGGGAGTATGAATAAAGCACCGTTTTGACAAAATGATGTTAGCCCAGCAGTCTTAGAAGGTAAGGGTGTGTATGTGTGTATGTGTGTGTGTGTGTGTGTGTGTGTGTGTGTGATAGACAGAGAGAGAGAGAGAGAGACAGAGGACATTAAAGAAGCACTGTTTTACCAAATTGAACTTAAAGCAGAGCGAGTGAGAGAGAGAAGTGTGAAGGAGAAAAATGCGACAAATGAGGTTAGAGGTAATGACAGAACACAAAGAATTCATGTTATTTAATGAATGAGTGACTGCATTAATAGAATAATACTCTGCCTTATTTCCCACTATTCTGTTCAGTTAGCTGTCCAAAGGAAACGTTGAAGTAATGTGACCATAATCCCATCACCATTTTGCATATCAAAAGATAGCTAGAATATTTTAGTAACACTCTTATATCGTCATTACCTGAATATGTGTTTACAAAAAAGAAAGAAAATATATACTGTCAGAAACCAATAGAAAAACATACTGTTCTCTCAGCAGCAAGTAATGCTTTAATTTGTAATATTTTTAGAATTTATTTAGTAGTCAGTTCCCACTAATTTGAATAATTTGATACACTGGAAACACATTTTCACTTTATATTTTAAAAGCCATACATTACTTTGCAACTTTTTGCTCTCTTTCTGTGGCACATGGATACATGAGAAGGTTACATGGAATTAAGTAAATCACTCCAAATAGTCAGCGTCTGTAAAGGATATTTTGAATGATTGACATTTCAGCTATCATGATGGTCGTAGTTACTTAAGGCTAATGTGCATCTCATATACACATGATGTTATGGCTTCAAATCAAGCTCATGACCTTGGTCATGCATCATCCTCTTTGTCACTGCCTCTTGAGTGTCTCTTAAAGCAGCAATGACATTAAATAATCTGTGGAAAAGGTAAAGATATGAATTGCAATGTAAATTCTCACCGTATTGCTTGTCACGTTTTGACACCATGTCATAAGCATCTTGATTACAGTAAAGCTCAGCGTTTGTCCTCATTATGACTCCTAGGAGCCTCGACTCACCTTCAAAAACCCAGTCACCCACGTACACACATAGCCACAAACACACATGCACGCACAGGACCCTGCGCGAGGCTAAAAATAATACCCTTCCTCTTCTCCTCACATGGATACACACAGATGTACACACTTAAATCTACACGGGCCCATACACACACACACACACACACACACACACACACACACAGGCACAATAAGCTGCATAACATGTATACACCCACTAGTACACATGCATACACACGTGCACAAACACACACACACACACACTCTTTCCTCCCTCCCCCTCTCCCAGCCCTTGTCAGTTGATTGTGTTATTACTATGCTAACCAAATCCTTATAAATGTGATTTAAGGCTTGGCGGCCCCGCGCTCCTGTTTTAGCCTTCTGCTACTGTGTTTTACTGGAGAGAGGAGGAGTAAGGGTGGGGGGTGTGGAGGGAGGGATGAAGTGAGAGCGGAAGGAAGGAGGGAAAGGTGAGGGGAATGAAGAGATCTGAGAGGTTAGGGGTGATTTGGAGACAAGGGAAAAGAAGAGCAGTTGGGAAAGTGAGAATGAGCGATGGAGAAAGGGAAGAGTTGAGCGCTAAGCAGAAGAAGAGGGAAAGAGAAAGGAAACCAGAGAGAGAGGGGTTGCCACGCATTCCCTCAACACTCGTTCTCGCCTATCCAGAGAGCAGTAAAGCGTCAGTAAAATAAAAAAAAAAAAAGGGAAAAAGCATCACCTGCATCTTAAATGAAAATTTCAATTGAAAAACTTAACAGCCCTTCAAATTGCAGAATTTTACACGCGCCAGTAAAGCCTAAATAACACTCAACACTTAGAGGGAGAGGGAGGGGGACGGAGGGAGGAGGGAGGAGAGGGAATAATGGAGGAATGGGGGTGACAACGGGGGTTGTTTTGGGGTGGTCGACAGGGGATGGATCAAGGTGACTGGATTGTGTTTTGTGGTAAAATTCATGACAATTGAGGAATTTCTATCTGCAATCTGTCTGTCTGATCAAAATGTTTTTTGTTGGAACAAACATTTTCAGACAGACAGACAGACAAGGAGAAATATAGACAGACAAGAATATCTTCAAGTAGACAAACGGATGCTGATTGTCTAATTAGACAAACAGGTAGAAAGACACCCCAACCCTCTGAAGAACGAGAGCGCAGCGAGTCACGCAGACAGGCCGGCAGGTATGCACATAGTCAGACCGGGAGACGGGCTTCTTGGTTATTCGTGGGGTTCAGTGGACCTTTGGTGGTAATTGAATCAGTTTGAGTGCTGAGTAGGGCTAGCATAAAAACCTGTTAACCCAAAAGGTCAACTCTCTGCATTGTTTATTTAGCAGGGAGACCAGAGAGAGGGAGCGAAAGAGGGAGAGAGACTACGACACAAAGCACGCGTAATGGAGAGAGAAGAAAATGAGAGAGAGGTGGTGGAGGAGAGTGAAGGAAGGGGTCAGAAAGAGGCAGGAAGGAAGAGACAGACAGATGGACGGACAGACAGAAAGAGACGTAGATAGATGGAAAAATGGGTTGTTGGTGGGAACATTTTGGATTTGTAAAATCAGCCAAGCTTTACATCGCTGTGTTTATGCTGTTGCTTATTTGTGGGGGAGAAAAAGTGTGTATGTGTGTGTGTGTGTGTGTGTGTGTGTGTGTATGAGAGAGAGAGAGAGAGAGAGAGAAAGAGGGACTGGCTAGCTGCCATCTTAATGTATCTGTGTGGCTTTACCTGTGATGTGCCTCTCTCTGTGACTGACTGTACATTATATTGTGTGCACACATGATCATACTTCATGCCAGTTTTTTTTTTTTTTTTAATGTTGGCTAACTAAGTAGCGCAGAGAACAAATAGTAGTTTGCTATAATAGTGGTTTGCTTTGATAACTCATCGAGGTCCATCCGTAAGTTCACCAACACCAAGATTTTCTGGAAAATTAAAACTTTTTAAAAGAGTTTTCTTGCTTCCCTTCGTTTTCTTGTGTCAAATCAATCAGTGCGATTTCAGAAGATCTGTATTTATTGACAAAAATACTGTTCAGGCAATTTAAGATCATAATAATATCCCAAGTATGAGACAAAACATTTGAGAACTGAAGCATCCTGAGCCAAACACTGAATGTTAGTTGGCATCTCAGTCTGTGTTAAGTAAAGCTGATTGGTTAGTAGATTCTCTGCAAAATACACACATCCTTACACAACCGCTGTCTTATGTGCATGTGTGCTGACATACACATACACATGCTTATGCACTTTATCCCTCATATGGTCCTGCATGCATACTCTCATCTGCTCATCTTCTCTCACTCTCTGTCTGTCTCTGTGTGTCTCTCTCTCTCTGTCTCTGTCTTGCACACACACACACACGCACGCACACACACCGCCATCTGGGAAAGCCGTTAGCGGTTAGCGGTAGCACTTAGCGACGCAGCACGCTCCCTCAGTCCGCTCAGTCACCTTGATCTGCTTGCCCTTCACACAGCACCATTACTGCTATACTGCATCACTGTGGGTGTGGGCTTGTGAGTGTGTGTATGTGGGTGTTGGTGTGTGTTAGGAAGAGTGTGTGTCTATGTATATGGACATGCATCTGTGTGTGTCCATTATGGAGCAGTACAGTGGGATGTAAATGCCGGGGGAGGAGGGGGGAGGGGGCATTACCTTCAAATGAGCTACCGTGGAGTGAAATATCCCTTTGACTAGTCTTGTGGAGGTTCTTATGCGTGCATGGACATGTGCAAATCATGTGACGGTGTGTGCGCGCGCACGTGTGTATGTGTCCGTGGCTTTCTAATGTGCATCTCTGTCCGCTTGCATACTTCTGATACTTGTGAGGATCATTTTGCCTTCTGGACATAGGATTTTAAGTCACTCCCAGGCATTGAGAACAGCAGTGAACATGAATACACAGTAGAACCAAATGAGTAATCTGCTGGCTCTCTGAGACCACAGCTGTGGTTTTGTAAAATGATGTGTCGTGATGCATTTGCAATCAATTTGGTCTCCTGACCCAAAGTTTATTCAATGCTATGCTACTATACTAAATGACGCTGAAGTTTTCATATAAATGTATATCCTGTAACTTATCACTTCTTTCCTTCTTTTGGAAATACTGAAATTATGCATCGCATGAGGTTGTTTGCATGCGTGTGTATGTCATGTAATTGCAGAGCAAAGAAAGTGTGACGTTTGGCTACAGTGTTCCCAGCAGTCCAGCCTGGCCTACACATTTCCTTCACTAGTACTGCATAAATCCATCAAAACAATCTTGGTATGTCTGGGGAACAAATTGAGAAAGAAGAGAGTTTCGATGTTAATCCCTTGGATAGGGATGGCAAAATCACTCTTTGTCCTTCTGATGTCATTTTTGACGTTACCTGTCAAATAATTTTTTAGAACAAATCCCCCTCGCTTTTCTCTCTAAAGCACACACACAAAGGGTATATTTATTGCTTGCTTTAAAAAAAATCCTCTCCCTATCTATTTATTTTTCTTTTCTCCAGGTCCGGGACCAGTGGACACTCCAGCTGTATCAGCTCTCCATCCTACAAGTGTAACAATTAGCTGGGTTCCTCCCTCTCAACCAAACGGCATTATCACCAATTATACCCTCTATCTTTGCCACAGCTCGGTCTCTAGCACCAGCACAACCCTCAACTCCAGCTCAGGTCCAAACTCAAGCCTGCTGCACACCACAGAGGGTGTACCTCTAGACTCTGGTCATATCCTCAGATATGATATCCCAGGCTATATCACAGGCAATAATGACAGCTCAAGCAAAATCCAAGGCACTAGGCCCACTCTCCTCGCTGACCCTTTGTCTCCCCTGAGGCCTGGTATTGCAGAAGACAACCAGATCGAGTCCACTGATGGAAGAAACATAAGCCAAGGCTCCAGTTCCATTCAACTCTACCCAACTGAACCCACTACTGACAGTGTAAACCCAAGCCCCTACAACGCCACCATCTCGAATACTGAACCTATTCTAAAACAAGACTTCTTCCACAGCCCCATCTCTGCGTCCTTCACTGCAGCTTCAAATTCAAGTCCATCTACTCTATCAGTCACTGTTCCAGGGAACACTACGAGCTACACTTTCCTCGACCTGCTGCCATACCAGACCTACAGCCTCCAGGTACAACACATTAGCATGATACCATGGAAGAACACAATACAGTACTATACAGTGTTCTAGTGTCATAGATTAAACATTATATTATCAATAACATATGCATAAAAACGTTAATAAAGTGTCAACTAGATTTATTTTTTGGAAGTGTTTCCAGTCACTGATGAGACTAAATTTCAAATGTGTCTTTATTGCAGCAAAGCAATTGATTATGCCAGAATTAGAGATTAACTGAGAAATAACAACAGAAAAAAAGAATTATGAAACTGTTCTTATCATTATTGATTAGTGATTTACTGACTAACACGTATCACAATGTGATGTTATGACACTCTAGGTGGAGGCGTGCACCAGTGTGGGTTGTTCAGTTTCTGGGATGTCTCCAAGCTTTCGTACCCTCGCAGCTCCCCCTGAAGGTGTCCCTGCACCTTACCTTTACTCTGACACCCCCACCTCTGTTCTCCTGTCCTGGGGTGCACCAGAAAGGAGCAATGGACCACTGGAGCGGTGAGAGATGATCGCGCACATACACTTCAGTTCCCCTGCGACGCTCTGATTCGTATATAAATTCCACTGTATCTTGTGCTGAGTGTAGATGGCTGATTGAACGCAGAGTTGCTGGGACCAAACAAGTCTCTACAGTGGGCCATCTCCCACCAGACCCTCCTCCGCTTTCCTTCCTGGACTCTTCATCAGCTCTCAGTCCCTGGACTAGCTACCAGTATAGACTTGTGCTCCATAATCAAGCTGGCAACACCACAGGCAAGGCCATCATAATGGGTTTAACAGTCTGACCGAGATGTGTGAATGTGCACTTTAACTGTTGGGGAATATTCCTGCTTTGCGTTAAAATTGAAGATGAACGCGTTCTATGTGTTACCTACTTGCAGGACCCTGGGTCAGTATCACCACCAGACCTTCTCGGCCAGCTGGGCTCAGTCCACCGAGGGTGAAGATCTTGGGGCCAGAGTCTCTTCAGGTACAGGCACTTTTTTTCAGCTGGCTTCTCATGCATTCACTAAAAAACTCTTGGATCTGAGATAGGAGTACAGATGCTCTGCTACGACTGATAGTGAATCACAAATATCTCCTATTATGTTCAGCTGATAGAACGTTCTCGACGATCTCAGAAGGAGCTTTTAGAATTAAAAAAGATTCTTTAAATGGAAGATACACAAAATATGCAATGCAACTTCAGTGAGAATCTCACTCAGATTAGGAAAGACAAAGCAATGTCACACTGATTCCACTGTCTCTCCATCTTGGGATTTAATGAGAAAGAAAAACATTCAACTCAAGGTCCCCTTCAGAAAATGGGAGGGGCTGTGACCCTGTCTGAGGCAGCTTCCTTCCTGTCGGCCATTTTGAAGGAGGGGCCAGAGTTAAGTTCCACTAGTGGCTAATCCCACATCAAGGCCTATCAATGAAAGCCAATGAGACAACATTGTATGCATGCACACATACAGAGACGCACGCACACACACACACACACACACACACACACACACACACACACATGCACTCACAGCCCTGCACTAATGCTAACTGCAGAAAAATGCTAATGCCTGTCATCATTTCAGAACCGCCCCTGTCATCTCTGCAGCAGCACAGCTTTAGGGGTCACAGGTCCGAGAAGGGAAGTGTTCCTTCCTGGTTGTTGCTAATTGGACAGACAGGCAGGCCGCTTCCTGGTTACCAATTGACCTTGACAACGCAGAGAGGATTTTGAGTATCTCCCTTCATTCTCTGAACAGTTCATTTTGTCATATCACTTCTTGCTCATCGGGGTATTCACTCTCTCCCATTATCCTGTTTTCTTTTCAATTTGCTTGTGTGCTCTTTTTATGTACCGATACTCTTGGTCAGGATATCAAGGCACAGCCAAAGTCGACTGAATGTCTGTTTGTCTGATTAGGATAGCATCTCTGTTTTTAACAATGTCCTTTTGGCTTTGTCAGAGTGTGAGTGGAGGAGTTTGTGATGTGAGTGGGAGGCAGTGAAGGATGAAGATCAGCGCATTGATTGTTGTAATTCAGGTTTTGTATTGACCTATGGTAGAAAGAAATCAAAGCAATGAAGCAAAATGAGATCACAGAGGTTTAGTACAAAAAAATGTAATGCTTGAGACTGTTCTAAATGTATGTATGTGCCTCATTGTAAGTGCGATTCACAGCTAGAAGTCATTCGTTTCTCAGTTTCATTATCTCTGCCAAGATTGTTTGGCATTTGCTGCTAGTTAATTAGTTACGCTGAAGGCATATTGGTAAACTTTAGTGAATTAAACCACTAATTTAATTTTGGTCATCTTTGGATAGTCTCGTATAGCCAGATCTCCACACTTCATTTTAGCGTTGTGCCAGCACACGAGAAAGGTCTGGCTGAACCGGTATCATTCTGGTATGGGGTGAAAAAAAACACTCTGGCTTGTTTCTATTTCTTGAAACCAGTTACAGTCATCTTAAGCGGTGTTAAGGTCAGCATACAGTGACTGTGTCCATGCAAAAGAGCATTGGGGGGGAACATTTGCACCCTAACCACCATAATTTTCACTTTATACCCACAAATCAATCTAAATTTACCTAAATATCTGTGTTAACACTGATAGTAGAATAAATTGTAGAATTGTATCGTCAGCTGCAGAGGTTGGCACTTTCTTTGATCATAATAGCATAGATGCATAGAGACACATACACTATGTCCTTACACACACACCTATTCTCTCTAACTTTATCATCCGTCTCTTTATCACTCTCACTCACTCATATACACGTAAACACAGATACAGACACGCACACACACGCGCACATCCTGCACTGGCCTTAGCCCCAGTGCTCTGTGTCAGCCCGGGGTCTCCGCTGTCTTCACCATCTCCAGATTACATCAGGCTATTCAATCTGTAAATGACTTCCACCACAAAGCACACTCAACACGCACTTTGGGAAATGAGCTACCTAACTCAACATGACCCTGCCCATATGTGGCTGTGTGTGTGGCTCAGAGTGTGCATGTGTGTGTGTCCTGTATCACCTCACAGTGTCACTTGTTAGATGAATATCAAGGTTGCATGAGGAATAATTATTCTTGACGTTCATTCATAATGCTCTCATCAACATTGACCACTTAATCACCTGAACTCATAAGTCTCAACAAGCTGTGAACTGATCAGTTATTGTACATGACAGTTTGTGTGCTTAAGTGTGTTGGAGCACGCAGCACATGAACACAGGGGTTGTGTGTATGTGTGTGTATGTGCGCAGTTGTTGAATTTCGGTGTACCATGTAGAACTGTGGGTGTATTTGTAAGTATGTGTGTGTGTCACCATTTGTGTTTGTGCCAGTTACCTTCATCTTCACTCTGAAATGCTGACAGACTGAACTGTTTCCAAATCAGATGCAGTGCTCAACGACGGCAAGCTTTTGTGTTTGCATGCAGCAATTCCATTACCAGCCGTTTTCATTATTTTAGCATGGTGTATGTGCATGGGCGCGCGTGTCTGTGTGTGTTTGTGTATACCCTGTTTCAAATTTGATGAAAGGAATCTTCTGCTCAAGTCAAAGTCAGGTTATCTTTCCAAAAAGAGAGTTGAACACACACACATATGCACACACACACACACACACACGCACACACAGTGACTATTCTAGCGCCATACATTTCACATACTCAGGTGGCGATGTATGCACACAGGGAGGCTACCTACATGATTACACTGGCAGCACTCAGCTGACCACACCTGCATTGACACTCAGATGCTGTTACTGTATGTGTTTGCATGAGCACACTCTGCAAGCTCTGCACATGCACGCGCATGCACACACACACACACACACATACACGCACGCACGCACGCACGCACGCACACACGCACACACACACACTATGCCATGATTTCCTGTAGTTCATCCATCTAAAAGCTTTCTGCTGTCCTCAGCATGCCGAGAACATTCAGAATGTCCCGCCAAACGTTGAGATGACTTTTCTGGGGTAATGACAGGACAGTTAGAAAGGATCAAATGAACTAAACCTTTAGTTTTCTCTGAATACTCTATTTTATATGAAAAGTCCAGAACCTAAATCTAACACACTTTGTTTCAGATCACGTGGTCTCCCCCTCTTATTCCCAATGGAGAAATCCATGGCTACGAGATCCGCCTCCCAGAGCCCCGCATCTTCCATGATAGTGGAAATTCTTCTGAGCTCAACGTCACAATAACGGACCTCATCCCATACACAAACTACAGTATCACCCTGTTGGTGTGTTCCGTGGGTGGTGGACATGTTGGAGGATGTACAGAAAGCCTGCCTACTCCAGCTACTACATTACCCACAAGCCCCGAAGGCCTTGAACCACTGTCCATAGTGGCAGTCAGTGAGTCTTTCCTGGCCATTTCCTGGCAACCACCAAGCAGGCCCAATGGACCTAACATCAGGTAACATGGATATTAAACATAAACCATGGCTTTGTGTGACCATATATGAGTCTTAGACCACTGGGCTTGCTGACTTTAAGTTGAAGGTATACTGGTAAGACTCCAATATGCAAAGATAAACCATCACAGACAAATTCTTCTGTTTTTCTTTCTCATCAATATTGCAGTTGTCTAGTATTGCAATTACTTGTCACCAGTAGTCACACTAGTACCACAAGAATCATCTGAGGAATTTAAATTGACAAGAGATTAGGGACTAAAATGTGGTTTAGAATGAAAATGCATCCAGTGATTGGAGCAACATGCTTTACTGTAATCAGATTACTTTACCCATTAATGCAGTAGTGGACAAGACTACCAGTGTTCTTCAGCAACTGCATTCCATTGACTGGCTTAGTGGAAATTGTGTTAGTAATGTTGCACGTAACATTTAGACAGAATTATGATGCATCGCACAAAATTTAAAATGCACCAACATCTATTGATAAAATAATTTAGAGTAATTTTTTAAGAAAAAAAATTAAGAGAAAGAAATTCTCTGATTCCAGCTTTTTAAAAGTTAATGTTTTCTTTACTCGTCTACGACAGTAAACTAAATATCTTTAGATTTTGGACAAAATAAGACATTTTAGGATGTCAATACTGAAATACTGATGGACATTTTTTCCAATTTTATGACATTTTTGGACCAAAAAAGAAAAAAATCAATTAATCAAGAAAATAGTGGACAATAATTGTTAGTTGCAGCTCTAAAGTAGTTGCATCGGCCCATCTGCAGTCTGAACTTGTGTGCACATGAGAAAAGTACAGAAAGTTCAAAATGGAATTTACACCATGTCAAAATATGATTCAGTCAACATTCCCATTATGGATCGGTCATGCGTAACTGCTGTCAAAATGCACACAACCCAAAAAAAAAAAAAAAGCTTCTGTTGGTGGTTCTGCTGTCTGGTTGTGGAAGGAGTTGAAGAAGAAAGTTTTTAATAGTTCTGTACAAGAAAATATGCATCTGATATCCAACACTGATCATGAAGACAATCTGTGTAACCATCATAACTTTACAGTATCTGATCTGACCCTGTGTTTATAGTCATTAGCTGCAGCTCAGCGTTAGAAACCAGCAGCCAAGACTCCAAATCTACAGCAGGTTGTTATTGAGAGACACATTCTGCAGATGCTCAGTTGTTGCTGGAAAATGTAAGCAAACAAGGAAGCAGATAGGAACACGTTAACAAGCCGCTAACATGAGCGCCCTGGTAATGAGCTAAGTGTTGTGCATTTTTTAATCAGTGTTTTCTCAGTCCTAATGCACATTCTGGTCCGTTTTGTTCCGTCCTGTTCTACTCTGTCGGAGATTAGGCCTAAAATAAAGGTCCATTTTCCTGGCAGGCGATTAAAATGCATGAGCCCGTCTCTCTGTTCTGCTCTGCTCAGCTCTGTGTGTTTGTCTAAGTGGGTTGGTTAAAAGGCGGCATTAAGCCCTTCTCTTCTGATTACAGCAGAAATTAGCATCACTGTGGGGAGAGGAAAACACAAACCCTGCAGAAAAAAACAACCGAGGGAGGGACGTCGGGAGGGAGGGGTGAGATACAGTGAACGCAAAAGAATAGAGATGATGAAAAACAGCAGAAGAGGAGGAAATGAGCGATAAGGAGAAGAGCCAGTTGAAAATTGTGTGTGTGGTTGTGTGACTTTATGCACGCATGTGTATGCAGGCATTTCCGTGTGGGTGCGTGCTCATATTGGTGCGTTTGTGGACACGTGTTGTGTGTTAATGCATTCCTAAACATCCAACCATGTGTGTGTTTTCTTTTATTCAAATTTCCCCTTCAGATACAAGTTGCTCAGACGTAAAACCCACCAGCCCCTGGCCATCACCGCGGTCCCCACGGTAACAGCCATGTCCCCTCCCCCCTCTGAAGATCTCCATCGCTGGCTCCATGTTTACTCCGGCACCAAATTGTTCTACCAAGATAAAGGCCTAAGCAGGTGAGATTACTGAAATGAGCTCTAGAGCAAACGCCGGCGCCGCAGCAAACCGTGTGTGCAGAGCCGATCGGCGAGCTGCCGCTGATGCCGATCTTTTAATACCGCTCAAAGATACATTAAGCAAATATCCCAAAGAATTAAATTGTTTTTCACACAGCGTCCCCTAATCTCAGTTTGGCACTTGGTGGAAGCAAATTTTTTTTTTTTTTTCCCTCTGTGCTTGCTAAACGGCTCTGGGTGTACTCTTTTCGGGAATTGTGTCTCTACTGTGCTTTATTCAAGTAGTAAACTGACAAAGTTTTGAACGTGTCAGCACTTTTCACTTTGCAGGATTTTTTTATTGATGTCCTAGAGCACTTTATGATAAAGTGATTTGTATGTGTGTAATAGATGTCACCATATTAGCAAATAAGGGTGAACAAATATATTGAGCATCACTGTTGTATCTGTTATTTCTCTTAATTCCATCAAAACAGGTTTGATTTACAGTTTAAGTAGGAGCACGTCTGTGTTATACATGTGTTATTTCACAAGGTAAGTGAAACACAGTGTTGCCCTCTTGTCAAAAATCTCTGTTGTCTCTTAACAGATTCACCCGTTACCAGTACCAGTTAGTGGTACATAATGACATGGGCTATTCCTCTGGAGAGATTGTTACTGCAGTGACCATGGCGGGGGTTCCCCACCACCCTCCGTCTCTGTCTGCCCACGCTATCAATCACACTGCTGTACAGGTCAACTGGACACAACCCTGTAAGATTACTGTCCCTCTTAAACACACACACACACACTCCAAATACACACTATCTGCCCAGCGAAGGTCTTTCATGGCTATATATTCCATCCTGATTGCTCTGTGACTTGACAATTCACTGAAAGTGAAAACAGAGACTCAAAATTCTGTTTTGTTTTTTTTTTCCAGCTGCTCTCTCACTCTTATCCCTCTCTCTTTGTTTCTTTCTCAGCGTTGCAGGACCTGCAGGGGGAGGTGGAAGCTTACTTTCTGACAGTAGAGTCTGCCCAGTCAAGTCAAATCTTGGCTTTGCCCCCTGAGATCATCTCCACAGTGATAAGTGACCTTTGGCCCAGTACCACATATCTGGTGTCATTACAGGTGTCCAATGGAGCACATAATACAACTAAGGCAGTAGTTAACGTCACCACAGAATTGATCTTAGAAATTGTTTAAAATGTGTGTCATGTACAGTACGTAAATTCAGTACATCCAACAAAGGTGTGTCTGTGTTAGTGTGCGATTCTTTGCAACTCTGCTGCTTCACAGGAGATGTTAAACACATCATGTAGTGAGGCATGAAATCAATGCAAAGTGTGTGTGTATGGCAGATTTAAGGTGTTGTAAAATGCTTATTGGCACCACACACAGCCGTACGCACTAACAAGGCAGCAAACATGGCCATTCCAATGTCTTATGCAGGCTATGATTACTGTACTTTACAATACAATTACAGTACATCTCTTAATCTTTTATAAAAAGTTAAATTAGATATTCAAAAAAAATCTGTGTGGAAATGGATGAAATTATATCTGTCCTTTATGTTGAAAATACCACCAAAATATGCAATGACATCATTACAGTGCACTGTTTTAATGAAGCCTCATCTGTTATCACAGCTTTAGCTGTCACTGCATAATCTGTTCATATTTGTAAAATGAACAGCTGAGACTCTTTTATCAGGATGTAAAATCTGGAGCTTTGAGAGAGTGTATTAAGTAGAATATGAACAAAGTACATCAGTTCTCTGATCTACTGGTATTTCCCTTTTCAGGCAGGGTCAGCTTTTACTATCTTTAGCTATGAATTGCACAGGTTATCCAACTGTCATCACGACTTTTCTCTCCATTTCCCTTTCCAGCTCTCAGCGCAGTCTCCCAGCATTTGAGGGTTATCTTTCAAATCACTCTATGTCATCGTATGTCAGAGGCCACTCACTCTGTTGTTTTCTATCTGTCTCCATATCCCTCTCCATCCCTCTTTCTGCCCATTTCTCTGTCTCTTTTCCTCCTTGCGGTTCTCTTTCTTTTTCAGTATAATCATATGTCAGAGGCCTCTCTTTCTCTCTAATCTGAGCAGTATAATAAAAAGTGCATTAAAAACATTAGAAAATCATTAGGTGCTAAAGGCAAAGCACGGCTCGTTTAACTGAGAGGGCTCTGGAGGTAATTTCATTATTTTACAGCTATAAGAGTGCACACACACACACACACAACCGCCACACACACACACACACACACACACACACACACACACACACACACACACACACACACAAGGCCAAATGTATTTTAACTAATGCAGCTCAACCCTACCAACCATCCAACATGGCCTGCAATCTATAGGGCAATGCCAACATCAGGACTAATTGGCAAGAAAAATGTGCGTGTCTGTGTGTGTGTGTGTGTGTGTGTGTGTGTGTGTGTATGTGTGTGTGTGTGTGAGAGAGAGAGAAAGAGGCTCAGTGTGCAGTATGGCGTTGATAATGCCATCCTGCAGTAAATGAAATGTAGAGCAGTAGGTTGGGTTTAGGTAAGTGCATTGGCAGCAAATGAATTGGGTTAACTTCTCTGAGCTGAGTGCATTTTCACTTACAATAATAGATGGAGTCTGTATGATTACCTGTCTCATACACCATCTCTCATATTCTCCTCCTCTGTGTTTGGTTCCCTTTCTTACTTACAACTTGATCTCTATTGTCATTCAAAGAAAATGTACAGTTAAATTAGCATTATTCTAAGTTCTTCCTCCCACTCTTTGCTCTCTGCCTGTATAACTTCTTTCACAGATTAACTCTCACTTGTCCTCTATTTGTCAGATTTCCCCGTGTCCTTCACTGCCTCTGTCATTCACTCCCTCCTTTTGCCTCTGCATTTGTAAATCATTTCCTATAGGCCTGCATGTTATATTAATCACCATAGCAGACGGAGATTCGTCATCACCTACAAGACAGAGAAAGTGAGGGAGTGAGCTGATCGTACAGAATCAATTTATTATTCCTAGTGAAAATGCACTCTGCTAAGAGAAGTTAACCCAGTTCATTTGCTGCCAATGTACTTATCTAAACCCAACCCACTGCTCTACATTTCATTAGCTGCTATATAGCATTATCAACGCAATACTGCACACACAGGTGGTCTGCTCTCACCAACACACAAACTCACACCTTCATATGCACACCAACATGTGGCCTCTGTTTCTGTGTTACACGCACAAATATGCAGGTTCTTTCTGTCATGTTGTATACACAGTTGCGTGCCTGTGAGCTCTGTGCGTCCATTTTTACCTCTTTCCCTCTCACGCACACACACACGTATATGCTGTACACCTGTCAAGTGGGGGATGATTAAAAGTGCTGATGTTTGATCTGTGAAAAGTTTGCGTGTCTCCTGCAGCTCTGTTCTTACATTAGCTTACATGTTGAGAACACTGGTTCTATACCACAACTCAGACACGTAAGTTTGTAGATGAACATGTCTAATATCCTCAAGCTGTAAGAGGTTTTGTTGTTCTGTAAGAATGAAACAAGTCACTGTTCTCACATGTCCTCAGAGCCAGAAGGGATGTCCGCCCCAGAGGTGGTTCCAGTTAACAGCAGCACAGTACGTGTGCTCTGGCTCCCTCCTCTATGGCCCAATGGAGCAGTTACTGGCTATTTCATCTACGTTAATGACCGTCTTCATGGCAGTGTAGACAACAGCTCGGGGTCTTACCTGCTGGGGGGCTTGCTGCCTTTTACTGTCTACAGCTTACAGGTACACACACAAACAGAAGCAGACATGCACAGCAGACACACAAACATGGGCATCATGCTGTGTGTGTTTGTGTATTTCAGGTGGAGGTGTGTACTGTGTATGCATGTGTGCGCAGTAATGTGACTCAGACAACTACTGTAGAGGACCTGCCTGCTGACCTGGGCACGCCACATGCGCAAGTCATCACTCCCAGGTAATACAGAGTTGTATTGCAAATATTTTTTCAGTTATTCTTCAGCTTTCACCCAGAGAATATTCATTATGTATTCACCATGAAATGTGGTCGGTGTACGTGGAAGTTGATTAAATATGACAGTAAACTGACATTTTGTTTGCAGTCAGTTAAATTTACTGATATTTAAAAATCTCCTCTTCCCACATTTGACCTAAATAACAACGTTGCAAATCTTACAGTTGTAGAGAAAGTGGTGATTTGTGGCTTCTTTTCTGTCTGGGAGGCTGTGGAAGTTGTAACTCTGTGTGTTACTACACAGGTCTTCCCCCTGCCAAAGATGTCAGAGATAAAAAAAAAAAAAAAAAAAGGAAAATCAATAGTGAGAAGTGTATAAAGACACACACACCCTGACACTGTAACTCAACTTTGTCAGCAATTAACCATGCATGAATGCATGTGTGTGCTTGGGTTTGACAAAGTTTAGGTGTGTTTCACCGTAGTGTGAAAGGACTGTGAAGGAGAATATACACCCATCTCTCTCTCTCTCTCTCTCTCTCTCTGTAAGGGTGGTGAGGTTGGACTGGTCCCGCCCAGGCAGACCCAGCGGGATCATGCTGGGTTATGAGGTCTTAAGACGGACCCTGAGGTCGTGTGTCGTTGGGTCGACAGGGGTCACTTCGTCTGTGGGGGAAGAGTCAGCAGCTGCAGGTGCTGTGAAGTTCAGATGTTCCTACCTGCAGTGTCCTGCCAGTCATGGTGTGTGTGGGACGTCCTGCTTCCATCCTGACACTCAGGTGATTATGTTGTGGTTATTTGGTATTTATTTTATTTGTTCTGTTTGAGGGGCCTGTGGGATAATCTTAATCTATAACACAAATGAAGATCCAGATGTATTGATGCTTTTTTTAAATATTTAATATGCTTTCATCTTTCTTCTGCTACAGTCCTCTCTCTCTCTCCCCTGCCCTCTTCACCAAAATGTGAGAGCCTCTTTTCACTAGAACTGAATGAGTAACAATTTAAACCGTCACTATACAACAACAGCAATGTGTAAGCCAAGATAGAAGTCCAGGGTCTTTGCTTTGGCTGCTCATCTGAAGTACAGAATACGTAGTTGCTGTGTACTCCCTCAGGATATTAGTCACCAGCCCTCCGACACACACGCACACACAGTAACAGAAACATAGAGACCAGCAGACAAACACACACTCTACATTTCCTCTTCTGAGCACACGCAACGGATGTGCGATGCATGCTCCTCCTCTCAGTGATTAATTTCTCTAAACAGATTAACTTGTCATCTGCATTCATTTCCATCCTTGTGTCATGGAATGCCAGCCAAGTTGGCACAGTGAATCTGCCATACATTTACTCCCACCGCACCAATGGCACAAACAGTAACAACATTTAAAGCTCACACGTACAAATACACACATACACACCTGGACATGCTTAGATGGAGCACGCTCATGCACATGCATACACAACTTGTATGTACAAGTTTACAAAACAAATGGTTCACAGACTGTTTTGAAAAACGAGTTAATGCTCTTAATGGGAGATGTTAACACCTTTTTCGGATGAGTTCAGATGTAGCGAACATTTAACTCATTATGACTTATCAGCTGTTTTTGCTCCAACAGAAGAGGAATAAGCTGCAGATTAAAATGTCTCCCCTTAATGGTTCCACACAGATCTGAAGTAACATTCCTCACTTTAATACGTGAAATAAACAGAAACATCAAAATTCCAGCGTGTTTTCTACATTTTTTTTCAACCTGTAAGGGTTTTCTTACTGGAGAATTGGCACCACCTACTGCTTACCTCCATGAACCAGCTGCTAATAATTGCATAATGGTAAGGGATGGAAACAAGCTTTCGTTCTCATTTTCTTCCTTATTTTCTTGGCGGATTTCTAATATGTTTGGATGGAAACCCTGCTTATGTGTATTGGTCACGTTGTAGTGGTGCATATGAAGGAACCCTTTAAACAATCATTTTAGGGAGTGCAGCCTAACACAGTAACAGTCACTTGTTTGGTCAAATTCTCTCTTGTATGTCAACTAGGTTTGCTGCAGTGGACTGTTGTACACAAAGAAACCTCATCATCATTGCTGTGAGGGCAGTTACCTGAGTGTGAGAAATTCCTCCAATCCAGTGTGCTGCAATGGCAAACTGCTCCCAGCTCTCCCTGACCACCAGTGCTGTGGAGGGTACTACGTTCATGTAAAAACCAGTGAGTTTCTAATCACCTCATGTGTTTACACTCAAATGGAATTTGCTCTTTTCTACTCGGCTGGAGTTGACCCGTTTCCATGTTGTCCAAGTGTTTCCTTCATCTGTCCTTGTCTTTGTAGATGAAAACTGCTGTCCTGACCACTCGCTGGGCCGAGTCTCAGTGGGGCTGGGTGACAGCTGCTGTGGGGGGGTTCCTTACTCCATGAAAGGCGGCCAGCTCTGCTGTAGTGGGAGCCTCCATGATGGCTATGGGGTCCAGTGCTGTGGGGGCCGTATTGTGGATGATGGTGTGGTGTGCTGCGGTGATGCTGAGAAGGGGGAAGTGCATGCATACGTCCCAGGTGAGTGAATGAAACACACCGATACAAACATAAACTAACATCCACTGTTGTTACAATATTGTTATATTTTGATAGCAGAGAGAAAATGAAAAGATTCTGCACTGAATTGAATCTTTTGCCCAACAATGAGAGCACACTGGGTGAAGTTTGATGGGCTGCTGAGCCTTCTGGATAGAAAACGATTTTTGTCTTGAGAAAATCCTTTAATGTACAATCTAATCAATAAGAAAGCAACAAAAAAAGTAGTTTGTCTGGCCCAAAAAGGAATGTGTCAGAGTTACCTGGTGACTTCTTCATGTTTCTGGAGGGAAAATATCAGGAGAAGAGAGTAAAGCAAAGAGGGTTGAGGTAGACACATGGTACAGGAACGTGGGGTCGTTTCCCTTTCTTCCTCTCCCGCAGTGTCCCAAAGCACCCGGATACCATGGCACAGATGGGACCGTGTGTGAGTGTGTGTGTGTGAGTGTGTTTGTATGTGTGTGTCATTAGACATCTTTGTCATGGCAGATGATGATGAAACACACTCGGGATGGCACCATTGAGGGCACTGCCAAGCACACAGCAGGACAAATACACACTCATTCTCCCTCCTTCACACAAACACATACACACACACACTTTCACACGTATAGACATATTACATGCACCCACACATACACACAAACACACACACAGAGTCAACAGGGTGCCCTCGGCAGGGTTCGCTTAGTGTTGAGTGCCAGAGACAGACACGTGGACTCTATTCATCACACATAAACAATGGCCCCATATGGACAGACCTATAGTACTCCATTAGCCTCTCCGCAAACACACAGACACACACTAACACACTCGCACACAAGATCCTTATCCACACAAAAATACATGCATGCTGACAAAAAAAAAAATCAGAAAAGCAATGTGTTTAATTCAAATATTTTTGACTTCATGGCTGTTATTTGTCACTCTTCCTTATTACAAAAAATATTTTCCTGCGTTTATCTTTCCAACATGTCTTTTTATTTAATTGCCGTCTTTAAGAGAGTCACAGATCAGTCAAACACTGATCTCAAGTACAGATTAATGCTTGTCAGTTTGTTTTGACATATAATTTGGGAGAGTTTTACTCGTTTTGTCTCATCTGTTTCCTTTTCCTCTCCCTTAGTAGATCCTCCTTTCTGTTCCAGCTGAGCAGGCTATATGGCCATCCTTCATTTGAGGTGGCCTCCCAAGGAGTGCATATGCTCCCCACCTCCTCATCCTCTCCATCTTCTGTTATGTATTACACATTTCCTCTTCTCCTTTGTCATGTTCTTTGTTACTTTTCCTCAACTTGTTTCACACCCTCCTCTGCTTCTTCCTCTGGCCTCTTGCTCCTCCTCACTCCTCCCACTACCTTTTCTTCCTCCTTTCCACCTCACCCTACTCTTCCCCCCTCCCTTCCTTTATGCGCCCCCTTCACATCCACTCATCAGTCATTAGCGTTAGCTTCCCCATTGAGAACATATGGTATGATGGATCGTAGGGCTAGCGGCGCTAGCAAGGCTAAGGGCCATTTGCCGGGTGCACTGCACTGTCGGGGAGCCCTGGGGCCGGCTATGCAACCTCGACCCCACACGTCTGTTTCAAGACACTCGCGCTCACACACACAACATGCACGCAGCAACACCTATTATAGGATAGGCTACTTAACCTTGGCACCACTCACTCTCATTGCTGCCTCTCACCATGACCAAGGTTTTGTATTTTTTATGATAGTGAAAGACAGAAAGAAAAATAGAAAGAAAAGAAGGAAGAACGACAATGCAAGCGAGATGATTACAGACTGCATATGTGCACATTCTATTGAAAATAAATTATAATGTTCCTTCAAAAATGTTACACCGTAAAAATAAATACAAAATATAACAAAATGGAAAAAGTGAGAGAAAGAAATGGAGAGAAGACTACAAATAAAATACAATCAGCAGTAATAAACAGTAAAATACATTTGAATAAACATTTAAATTGCAGGAAAGAATGCCAAATTAAAATAATGAAAACAGAAAGAAAGACAGAACAAAAGAAAGCAGACAGAAAGAAGAAAGAAAGAAAGAAAGAAAGAAAGAAAGAAAGAAAGAAAGAGGGAAAGAGGGAAAGAAATAGAATAAAAGAGAATTTAGAAATTGTAAAATATGCATCAAAGAAGGAATCAGAGAGAAAGGGAAAGTAAGTGAGAGAAAAAAAAACGGGGAGAACAGAAGAGTGGTGAAGAGCTAGATGGAGCAGATTAAAGGAGGAGTGAAGGGTATCCCATTGTGCCCAGCTGATAGACTAGGTTAGGCTGATGTGATTATGGGGTCCCTGAAGTGCGATCTATCACACATTACCGTCCACACTGTCAACAACCATACACACACACTGCAGGGGAACAGCAATGCCAGGAGACAGCCGTCTGGCAACAGATACACAGACTGGCTTGCATGCACATGTGCATGTAAACACACACAAGCACAACAACAAGCACACACACTCACAAGAGAACATGCATGTGTATACACACAGAATGGCATGCACATGTGCACTTGTCCAAAAATATGCAACACACACGTGTGTGTTCAGGGCTGGGCTGTTTCACACAGAAAAAAACAGGGTCAGAAACATTAACTCACCCAGCCTGTCCCACAGAAACACACAAGACAAACACAAAGCTGAGCCAGGGGAAAGTGCTCTTCTAAATGTTTATTTGGGTATAACTTCATTCAAAAACTCGAGCAAATGAGTTGTCATTGTTCTCACTCAATATAATGTAAGTTGGTATCAGTCCTACCCACCCAACCCTCAACATGTATACACCTACTCACCCTGCTGTCTGGCTTATTTTCAGTTTTGAAGTGTGTTTGTCATTACTTTTATTTTTCCCTCTTATTTTTTTCTTCGGTTGTTAGCATACGGCAACCACAGGGGCTGAAAAATGAATGTGGAAGTGCCAAAAACTGCAGTTCCTCAAATGGCCTTTTGAGACTGGCTCCAAAAGTGAACCAATTCCCAGAGATTACCATATTAAAAATCCCAATTTTATACCAGAAATAAACATGTTTACAGCCTGGTCCAAAAAATATTCATCACAACTGTACAGGTGATGAATTTTCATATAACTCTCTCATATACATTATATTATTGCTTAAAGTTATGCATAATTATGGGCATGGTTGCTTTGAGTGATAGCTAGCTGCTAGGTTTCAGCAACGAGGCTTCATTCAGCCCCCTCAGCTTCACCCAGGCTCCACCATTTTTGGATTAGCTTGGACTTTGGTGGAGTGAGACGCTGCCAAGATGGCGACGGCCGGAGCCACTGTCACTGAGTTTCACAGAAACCTTCAGAAACTTGTGGGTGACGTCACAGAGACTGTTCATTGTTTCATACAATCTGTGGTTGTTAGTGTCACTCTGTAATGAGAGAGCGCAGTTTTTCCTTGTAGTGCAAATATGTATCAGAATTTTCTGAATAATATTGTAGTTTTTTTGTTTTTTTTTCCTGTGGAAACCAACTTTTTTCGACTACTTCTACTATTATTTCTAAAACCAGTGGCACAAAGCAGGCATGCAGGTGCTACATTAATGGTGTATATGTCCCTGCTTAAATGTGTGTCAGTTTAAATTTACCAGGTCAAGTAACACTAATGGACCATCTTAAATGGCAGGTCCATCTTCTACTCTGGTCAGTTTTGGCCTTTGGGGTATTATTGAGATGGTTTACAGTCATTTCCTAGTTGTTATACAGTAAAGTCTCCATGCTAAGACTTCGTCTGCTAGTATGTTTAAACAGCTTTCATTTCTCTTTTGAGTAGATTAAATACTGTTTGCTTTTGGACAAGATTTCCTCAGCATTTCCCCCTGTGCTGCAGCTTCAGGACCAACTTTTAAGCTCTTCATTTGCTCCTTGTTTCTTTTCTCTCCCTGAGTTTGTATGTAAGATGTTTAGCTAAGACTTAGGTGAGATTAGATGGTGTTTAAATGAATGTGTGTGTGGTGTCTTTGGCCTCCCGTTGCTCCCCGACTCTCCCTAAGGCCCCCGCCTCACTGTGCGCGCTCCACTAATCATTTCCCCTTCACACTTTATAGTGTACAGTTCTTTAACTCCTCCATCTGCCCTTCAACCCCACCTTCCCCATCTCTTACTGTGGGTGCTCGCATAAATGCCCTCCCCACCTCACTTTTTCTTAAAGTAAGTGAATCTTAAAAATGTATGCATTTCTTTAACTCCTTCCCGTATTCCCTCCCTCCCTCCCAGCCCAGCAGGCCCCATCCAAACGTTCAAGGACAAATCTGAATATCCCTTTTCACCGTTTAAGTGTTAAAAGCCTGGCGGTGCCGGGGTGTTATCTTAACGCGCCTTGCCGTGCCATCATCAGAGCGCGTGATGAAAATGGCTGTGATGATGCTAAAAGAAAAAAAGAGGAGGGGGAGAAAAAGTAATAATCAAATATGTTTTTCAAGGGCACAGTGACCATTTGCTGGAGGGAAATTATCCCAGTAGTTAAGCTAGCTCACTCCGAGCCTGGCGGAGTTGTGAGAGTGGATGCGTTTGTGTGTGTAAGTGTGTGCAAGTGTGCAAGGTTTGTTACTTCAACTTGGTGCAAGTGTGCTTCACTTTCCGCATGCAGCTGTATGTGAATGTGTTTGCATTTTTGCATGTTTCTTTATGTGGAGATGCACACATCTCTCATGTCCTTTCATAGTTTCTGCTGAAAGATTCTCATCAGTTTCTGAGTGTGTATGTCTATTTGTCTGTGTGTGTGTGTGTGTGTGTGTGTGTGTGTGTGTGTGTGTGTTTGTTTATCATTGCCAGAAGCCCCTCATCAATGATGGGTAGCAAATGGCCAACAGTAGTGCATTCCAAACAGCAGCGTCTGGCTGCTTTAGAAGATCGAGTGCTCGCTGAACACAGGAAGACATTTCTCTCTCTGTTAATGTATTTATGATGATGGCTTTTCTATTAGGTTTACTTTAATGACTGGCAAGAATAAAACCAGAGGCTGTCAGGAGCTCAGCGATGAGGACAGTCTGCTGTGTGCGTGTGTGTGTGTGTGTGTGTGTGTGTGTGTGTGTGTGTGTGTGTGTGTGTGTTTGTAAGCGCTCATTTCATTTGCCTTCGTGTTACTCTTCATGTTTTCACTGTAACACATTGTGGATTTATTAAGTTAACATTTTGACTACTAACTCCAGGTATAGACAGGGAGCAAATTGAGCTCACATACACAAAAACACACACCTAGATATTTTTTAGATAGTGATTACTACAGGATATTAGTTGCAAATAATACCTGGATGGAATATTTCAGCTGCATACCTCTGCAGACATCATGCTGGTGTTAAGGTTATATGACAAAGGTTATTCAGAAGAGCCTTTATGCTTAACCAGTTTGGTTGGCTGATCCTAGTCCTTATTTGTTTCAACTTAGTATTAAGCTTTCTTGTAGTTTTCCAAAGATGCAGGTGAAATTAAGGATTTTTTTTATGTATTGAAACAAAATTATACAAAAAGTTAGCCAGACTATTGAAATCAGTGTGTCTCAGTCATTTCTAGAAACATCCCCTTTTGAGTTCTGTCAATTTGTTAACGGCAACAAAGACTGAGTGATCTAATGCTTCTTTGCCTCACATAGCCTCATGTCTTCCGGTAAAAGTTGCACTTGAATTAAAGTTATTCATTCTGACACCGAGCATCCCATCACCCGAGCAGGATGCTCTCTCCACTGGAGATGCACCCAAAGCTTGGAAGCGTTTACACACTCATGTAAGAGCTAGAGAACCTCTACTTGCACATGTTTTGAGCATCCTGGTGCTACATGGGGCCTCTGCCACACCCCTAACTCACCAACTACCAGATCACATTGATGACAGTGATGGATAACCTGCAGGAGGCGGGACATGGGTCGCTGTGTGGTCAGCTACAGTGTCTCTAGAAGGGTCGAGAGCAGAATGTGTTAGGATTGGATAGTTGGAAGAACGAGGCATCAGCTGTGAGATAAATGCATCCACTCAGGACTCTCTATGTCAGTTTGCTGTGAAACATGTAATGTTCATTTAACATTGTCTATAATGGATAAACATTTTTATGTTTATTTGTCTATAATTTAAAAAAAAAAGTCCTATTTGTCATCTATCTTGAACTACAGGCATAAATCTCTGTGGCTCAGTACATGTGATGGATATGTACTTGATGAGCGAACAGACAAAACTTTTTTATTACTTTGCCAAAGTCTTTTAGTTGTTCCTTTCTTTATCACGTCTCTGTCTTCATCGCTTGTCTTCCTCTGTCCCTCTCTCACTGACACTTTAAACACACACATGAACAGCTGCTTGCTGTTTCTCAGTTTTTAGTGAATCCCTGTAGAGTGGTGAAAATATAACTGCCACCAAGGCATTTACCTACACTCAGCACACACACACATACGCACACACTTAACCACATAACTCAAGACACATACGTGCAAAGATGCACGCACACACAAGTATACTTGTGTCACACACACATGCCCAGCTGGTAATGTTGTTGAGATAAAAAAAAAAAAAAAAAAAAGAAGTCAGAAAGACAAGAGGACAACCAGTCAGCTGGGAGAAGAGTAGGTGTGTATGTGTGTGTCTTTGATTATGTGTGTGCTCGCTGGCCCAACATCCACATGTGTGTGTCCACAGGGGAACAGTGTGCACTGTGTGAGAAAGTCAATCCACTGTGATTTCATCTCTCGACATGACATATAGTCTGGCCCCTCTGGAGCACAAAGTGCGCGCGTGTGTGTACACACACACACACACACACACACACACACACACACACACACACACACACACACACACACACTCCTTCGTGCCGTGACTGTGGGTATGTGTACTATAGCCCAACAAATACTGGATTTTTGTGGATGATACCATTTATTGACATTTTGTTGAGAGCTGATGTTTTTTGATGCATAAAAACAAACTTAATTTAAGAGTTGTGACCTAGAAATTGAGCAGAACTTCAGTGGAAATTATCATGACTCTAAAAATATATCTTTGATGGTTAAAATAGCTTGTCACTGAGCTTTGTGAATATATCCTCCACTTTTTACTTTTTATTTCTTACTTACTTTTGTGTTTCTGTCTCAAAGATGCAAGCTGTTGGAAAGCCTTCGACATCCATTTCCAATATCATCAGATTAAACTGAAATCAAAAACACATTTCAAACATGCACTGTATTTAGTGTTGCTTTTCTAGCAGCTTCTTGGCCAACAAATATGCAGACTCAAGTACATATCAGTGAGAAGCTAAAACTGTCCAAAGCATCGTTTGTAAATTTGTGTATCAGTTTTTATGTGCTTCCTCTTACCAGTCCCTGTCTATGAAAGCTGTTTCAGTGAGAGTGTGTGTGTGTGTGTGTGTGTGTGTGTGTGTGTGTGTGTGTGCGTGTGCGTGCTGGTATGCTTGCACACAAGCTGTGTATGTGTTCACTTGCTCTGCACTTTGTGCCAAGCCCCTTGTAATATATTCAGGTATTTAAAAGTGTTTGGTTTGTTTAAAGTTGTGGAGGGGTTTTGGTCTCCTAGAGAGCTCGGATAACCCTAATCCACAACACACATTTTTATCAGTAGTTCATTGGCAGGGCTAAATATTGACTTATCATTAAGTGGAATGACTGAAACCCTAATAATAATTCACGTTGTCTAAGCACCTTGTGTTGACGCAGCGCTCCCGATGCTATTAACGAATGTATGCAAATCCAACGTAAATCTGAAGATTAGGGCTGAAGCATTCTGCGATGCAAGAGAGAAAACAAGAGGTGTGTGATAAAATGTTGTCAACACATACACGCACATGCACACGCATGCACAAACACACAGCTCATAGAGGAACCAGGAGGTGTGTGTTTCAAAACGTAAACACAAATGTACAAGCATGTCACACACACCCATACACAGATAACGCTCACAAAGACGGGGATTGGATTTCTGCTGAATGGGTGATAATACAATAGTGAAGTTTAGCTGCAGAACAGTAAACAAATGATGTGCACCTATGAACTGAGTGGATGAAGAGAGAGAGATGGAGAGAAAAGGAGAAGTAGATGGAAAAGAGGCAGGTGGAAACAAGAGGAAGACGATAACGATGGTGACGAAGGAGGAACAAATAGAGTCGTGGTCAGAGAAATGTAGGAAATGTGACCCTCTGAGCAGGCCTCTTCTTCCAGGAGCCTGGTGGGTGGGGTTGGGTCGTCAGAGAGAAATACAGCTCACTTGGTCTTTCTACAAGATATATAAGCTGGTGGCAGTCAGCCAGCTGCTTCCACACTGTTTGATTTTGTTGCATTTCGTTTTTAGCTGAAGTAAATTTTCAGTTATGTAAAATAAACGTATTCTTAGTTACTACTCATGCGTGTTCTCCCCTTCTTTGTCCAGCCTTGAGCTGGGTTGTGACTAAATGTGACCTCGTCAGGATGGAAACCTGTTTTCTAAAGATTCAATCCAATGTAGAGTGACAATGCTGTTGATTGGTAGTACGTTGGGGACCGCTTTGGTTTGTGTGACCCGTGTGCTTTGTGGATGCTTAAATGACTTTAAATGAATGCTTATTAGCAGGGTAGATTTAAGTGTCTTTGATGTTAAGCATTGTGGGTAAGATTTTGGGGGAGTATCCCGCAAGGACTTCCTGCTCTGTTGTTTACACTGGTTGCTATGGTTACTGTTGTGTTTGTTTTTGGTGGATGTTTGAATGGAGCAGCATTATTCCCCAATTTAAGTATCAGTGCATGTAATTGGTCACTATGTCTCAGGTGGTAAGAGCCAAGCAGCCCCAGTTTGTTTTCACTTTAGTGTGGTGGAGAATGTGGGTGAAGACAATGTCTTGGAAGCATTTCCCTGGTTCCCAGAAGGTCGCCAGTTTCTGTTTCATCATGTTTCCAGGTTGCCCGTCTGTACGTACACGACTCCCATTCTCGTCAATAAGATATCTCAAGAACACAGAGAGGGAATTTCTTCAAATTTGACACAAACGTCCACTTGGAATCAATGATGAACTGATTTGATTTCAGTGCTCAAAGGTCACAGTGATCTCACATCTGTCACATCTGTCCCTTTCTCATGAATGTGATATCCCAGGAATGCCTGGAGGAATTTCATTACATCTGGCACAAACGAGCACTTTGACAACACATTCTAGCCATAATTCAAGAATTCATACACCAGTTCTGAAAGAAATTTCACACCAATGTGTCATAGGATAAACTTACGACGTGATAGCATTCTATATCCAAAAGGTCAAAGGTCAACTTCTCTGTGACATCAATGTTGTGACATTGTGACCATATTTCACGTTAGAGAAAATCAAGATATGCAGAGAATTTGAACAGAACCGCGTTGAATGATGCATGCAAAGACCTTCGGACTGCTAGAGTGTAAATGGAAAGGAGGCAAATGAGTAAAAATTGTGAGTGGTAGAGGGCCTGGTGTCCGGATGGAAGGGAGGAGTAGAGGTGAGGATGCCGAGAGGACGAGGGATGAGTGGAGAGGAGCTATTTTGGAAAAGTGTTGAGCTGTTTATTTGCGCGTCATTGAAGCTGAAGTAAGGCGCTGGGGGAATTGGCCACCAAGCCCCCGCTCCGCAACAGCTGCCGCTGCTAAGTGAGTTACTAGCCGTCAGACTGCCTTTATGTCACACAATCAGACACACATACACATGCATTTTCCTGTCACATGTTGCCTATGATGGATGCGGTGAGGATATAATGCACTGCAACAGCACAGGAGAAAATATGTGCCATTCTCCACTATTGGCCTTAAAGTGAAATGATTGCTTAAATTAACAGCATTTCATGTGTGCAAAGAGTGAACGCTGATTAGGTTGTTAAACAATAAGTTATTTATCACTCCACAACTAGCTGCAGCCCCATTAAAGGGCGAGGCCGTGATACAAAGCAATGACTTAGTGTTTAATGTCTGCTGTCAAATAAAATGGGCAACACAGCTGGGGGTAGATAGTGCCACAGATCAGCATGTCATCAACTGTTAGGATAAATTTGCTAAATAGCTCATGAAAGTTAGATTATTTTAACTTCAAACTAAATAATCACAAAAGACGGAGGGGTTCTTACAATATTTCAGTCTGATTCCAAATGAGAGGCTTTTACGATTGGACTCTCATTAAAATACAATTTGTCCTTTCTCCATCAGCACAGTTATGGTATTTTAGTCGAGCCGTGCCGTGCTCATTTGTATTTCCAGTGCATCCTCACAGCGGGGGGTTACTTTGCTGACTCAGTATTTTAACAGGACATTATAGTCCTAATCCATTGCAAGGCCAAAGCTTGACACATCCCCACCCTCAACTAAGCTCAGAGTCAGAGGAACCAGATTGTCTCAACTAGCGGTATTAGAAGGACCACTGGAGAGAAGGCACCATGTTTGCTCTGCATCCTTCTTGTTTCACCCTCATGTTCGTGACCTAACCCTAATCTACCCCACACAAGCACGAACTGAACTTCTGAACTTCTCTCCTATGTTCGGGTGTCACATCTGTACACTGTAGGTAAGCCGAATGGAAACAGGTCCATTTAGTTAGTATATAAAATGTTGGGAGACATCGGGGTCTGTGTTTTCTATATTTTATTTAGACATCTAACTTTTGTCTTATACATTGACAAGGTTTTCTTGACAAAATTTTAGAGTTACAAGTAGTCATTTAACTGGAATGACATTCTGTGCCAAAAGTAAAGTTTTTTAGAACCACAGTCTTGTCAAACTTTTACAGATTCTCTAGCTTTTCTCCTCCAAAAAGTCTTTCTGCCTTAAATCTGCAGGCACTCAAACAGTTTTAATTTGTCAATCATTCCCAAGTTATTTGGATTGAAAATTCAAAGCGCTGGAGAATGCAAAGAAGTATGATATTCAGCTGCAAAGCATTTACAGGGAAATGGAGTGATAGCATGTATTTTAAATGTCACCTTGCTGCTGAAGGTGAAGTGGTGGCAGAAAGACATCACCTATCACTGTCAGAGATGGCAGCTCTCAGAAAAACACACTTCCTCTCTCCCTGCACTCTTTCGACGGCACAGGCTGAATATTACTGCCATACGCCCAGATGAATACAGGAGAGGGAAAGAAGCATGCAGGGGAGGAGAAGAGGGAGGGAAGAGGAGAAGAGGATGTATATACGACTTGATAAGACAAGATGCACACTAATATTCAGAGCAGCCTAAATACTGCTTATGTTCAGAGAGAGGAAAAGGGAGTTTGGGAAGTGTAGAGTCAGTGTGGTCCAGCTGTGCCTGATATTTTGGATAGAAGAGAAACATGAAACAAAGGGAGGGTGAAGGGAAGGAGGTTATAGAGGGAGCAGAAAACACAGAAAAGGTGAAGAGATGTAAGAGGAGGAAAGAGGCAGAATAATTGAATAATTATTATTGGAGGATGGCCTGCAACTGTTGAATGTACAAATGTAAGCATGCATGGAAAAAACAGAGATGACGCCTGGAGCCCGGCAGAAGCTTGTCCTTGAGAGCATTTGGTGCTGTGGGAGTGCCTGAAGCGTTTGGGTTATAGGTGGTGTAGTGTCACTGAAATCATGAAGTCTGTTCACAGTGAAATTATGAATGCAGTTTAATTAACCAATATAATTCTTCCAGAATTATATGGATAGGTTTGATTTCAAGAAGTTAGAACTGATTAATTAGGGACTTAAAACACACGGTAGTCCCTTTTAGTCTGTGTATGAACAGTGAAAGGTTTAAATCAGCAACTGAAGATTTATATGTATATAAAACAATAATATGATGCACGTCTTGTTCTTCTCCTCAGGTTTTGTCTGCTGTGCTCAGGAGTATATCAACGCTTCAGCCTCTCTCTGCTGTGTGGGCAGTGACGGATATCCCACAATGCACCCTGCTGGCAATGCCACCGTGACATTGCGGTGCTGTGGGTCAAAGGTCATACGTCAGCAAGAGGAATGCTGCAACGGGATTGGCTATGACCCCCAGCGACACGTGTGCGCTGACCGACCCACTCCGGGCCTGCTGATACAGGTGTGTTTGTGCGTGAGACAATGTGTGTGTCTGTGTTTGTGTCACTTATGTCACAAGATGGTGAAATCCTCTCTGCTATGTAAACCATGTTGCATTTGCTGCGATGTACTATAGATGAGGAAATGTCAAGCACACTCCTCTAAACCATCAGTTGTGTTTCTACAGCTCCCACACACTTTCTTTTTTACCTTTCATCTGTCCATCACCTCCTCCCTGTGGTTTAAAGGTCCACTGGACTTGTTACAAACCGGGGCATGTTTTAAAAGTCTGTTCTTCAGTAGACACATTTCCAATATTGGTAGCATTGTTTTGCTGTCATTTTTTTGTGTTTTGCAAGCAAAATTGAATACACATTGGCAGCCAATTTATGATCAGTGTGGTAACAAATGTCTTGAGGCTACATTTTGTCCATTTTAATTAGTCCTATCTGGATTTTGTATCTGTATTTCCTGTACAGTGCACATTAGTGGAAGAAAAACCACAGCATTCCTTCTCTCTTTTCTACCTCAGAGGAGTAATAAGATAAATTAAAGAGAAAAACTGAATTCGCCATAGGTAGAGAAAATCAGTAAAAACTGAAATGCACCTATAGATATGGCATGTCTGTCAATTGCCAGGAGATACAGGTAATAATATGACTCCCACACTGCAGAAATGCAAGCCAGTCTGACAGAAAAAAGATCTGGTGCTTACACGTCCAGTGGATATTGGTGGTTAGATAGAATTTCTCTCTTTCTGTCTCTCTTTCTTCCTCTCTCTCTCTCTCTCTCTCTCTCTCTCTCTCTCTCTCAAACTCACACCCATTGTCACATCAGGAGTTGGGGACTGGACCATCTTCCATTTATCATCTGGGGTCATGTGATGTTTGTGTGTTCCCAAGTCAGCATGACACAGGCACACGCATACACACACACACACACACACACACACACACACACACACACACACACACGCACACACACACACACACACAAACAAAGACACACACACAGGGACAAAGGGTAGGAATTCTCATTAGCCCTAATGATGTCATTAAGGACCATGCAAAGCACACACATGCACAAACACGTACAAAGCTTCATTCTGCATGTATTTTATTTGAGAGACGCTTCAGAGTTTATGATCTTTGCTTGCAACATGTAGTAAATAGTATAATTGTAAAGTTAAAGAGTTTCTGTGGTAGTTGTCTTTACAGTGCAATAATAAAGACAAATAACTTAAAGAAAATAAAGATTCCCATCTTCCCATCTCTGTCTTTCCTCTCCTCTCCACTCCCTCCATCTCTCTCTGTCTCCCCCTCCTTCTTCTGTGCAGCACCAGTGTTTGCAGGGCGCTGTGTGTCCCGTAGCTGCAGCATCTACAGCTTACTGTGGCTCCTGTGACCTCGATCCATCTATGACCGCCTGCACATGGGTCCGGTCTGCACACACACACCCTGATGCACCACCCACAACATACTCACCTTCCATCAACAACACTATGGGCCTGTCTGCACATACCAACAGAAGTGATAGCACTTACAAAATGGCAGACGCATACAGTCACACACATGCTGAGAACCTGCAATTCGAGGGAAGCCTGTGCCCGTCGCATGAGGAGGTTGTGTACAGTGGAGATGCCAACAGATACACCTACACAGGTAATCTGTGCAATTGAGTGTGTGTTTGTCTGTGTGTGTTCAGTGAAAGAACAGGCTGCAGTTTAGAAGAATCACTAAACACATAATATTCCATAGTAATTAGCATAGTTTCTTTTTGTATTATTATGTATTTTTTAGTGATTGGTAGAGAGTCTCAAGCATGGTGTTCAGCCTCCTTTTCCCATCACCGCTCTTCACTGTATTCTGCATCAGACATGTAGGCTTGGTCGCATTTGGAAACTTAAGTTTTAGCTGCCAGTGAGTCAATGAGTGATCTGAGCAGCTAGGCAGATTAAACACCTGCTTCCTCTTGGCAGTGACGACTGGTAGTTTAAGTCAAGTTACCTGAGTGAAGAAGTCTGTAGATGTTCCATAGCTTCCTCTTATATGCTGTTTCAGTTCAAATATGATGACAAACTGAATGCATAAACTTCGTAGCATTACCCTTCATCTCAGTTAAAGTTTACTTTACTGTATTTTAATCTCATAATCTTTTGTCTGGTGTCAGTATGCCTCTGTACGCCTAATGTATTTGGGTTTTAAACATTTTGACCATTCATAATGTATTTGCATCACTGCTTTTAACCTGTGACTTTGCAGGAAATTAGGACTCTCACTTCATCCTCCAAGCCACCATGAAGAATAACTAATGCAGAATATAGCCATCTGTGAAGCACGCCGCTCATAGAAATTTTAAGCCTGCAGAAACCAATTCTGCATTTGCTCTAAATGTGTCAGCCGCTGCAATCAACGGGCTTAGAGACAGATGCCCTTCCACACATTTTCACACACACACAGACACACACGCACCAAGGCAGCTGTTGCGGAGCACATTGATAGCTGTAACGTGGTAACGCTCTCTGTGCTGTACACTTGTGTGCCATTAAAACTTAGAGATGGGCGTTTAAATGCCATTCCAACATTCTCTACTATTTATCAGCCCAAAGGGAGTTGGACTGTGTGTGTGTGTTTTGGTGTTTGTGGGCGTGTGTGTCCAGATTTCCAGTGTGTCCACACATTATTTATATGGGTAGTTACGTCTGTTAAATCAAGACTAATTGTGGTTGTGGGTGTTACTGTGTGTATGGGTGGTTGTGGAGTAATAACTACATGCGTTTTGTGTGTGTTAGTGTCCGGTTAGTTACTGTGTAAGTGTGCCTCTGCAGTGAATCTGCGTCTGTGTATGTGTTTCTTTTACTTTGTGTTTGTGTGGGTGTGTGTGTGGCATGGGGCGGTTAGGATAAGAGTTTCTAGGTAATGCTGTGACACCATCTGGGCAGAGGCACATAAAGCTGTCGCCACCCACCATACACCAGATGTTTCTCATGCACACACATACGCACACACACAGTCACACACACAGGGTATCATGCTCTTCTTCTCCGGGAAAAAACGTAAGGTTGATCACACACAGATAGCTCCACATGTGTAATGAGTGCTATAAATATACTGTATACTGTATTGTCCACGTCCCAATTTATGTTCATACTTTTGGGAATTAGTTCTTAATCAAACACAGAAACTCAGTTTTTAGGCACGTGTCTATGCACACATATTCAGGGTTTTATTTACATGCATGTATCACGGTGTGCGTTTTTGTTGCTTCAGTTATCACAGTAGTAAAGACAAGAGGCCCGGACTGGCGGTTAAAACGTGGTCTCATTTAAAGCAGCAGTCCCTTAGCACTCCTAAAAATAATGAACGTGTATGTGAGTGTATGCAAGTGCATCTGTCTATATATATAGTATCCTCCTCTATCTATACCAGAAGGGTTTTCACAACATGTCTCCCAGAATGCTTCAGTCATGGCCTGATGTTTACATCTGTGCATCAGGGATAGGGCATATATTTTGTATATGTTCATACAACGTCAGCTTACATTGGCAGTGCAACTCCCAGAACACACATTTTCAGGATGGAACCATTGTTACTGCACGTTATTTTAGATTAACGTATCTGCCGTATGTGTCATAAATGGTATATACTCTGCACGTTCTACAAAGGGTCACATAATTAAGAGTTATTTTGCTTCACACAGCCTTTAAATAGGTCTTAGGTAATAGGTTTTTAAGCATCATATTTGGATATTTACATTAACCAAAAAGGGAAGAAGTCTCTTTTCGTCAATCCCCACAGATTTTTCATTTTATTATTTTTATTATTATTCACTGCTTCAGATAGAACTTGCAAAAAACTTACAACATGATTGTTCCCATGCTGGAATGAGAGTTTATACCATGTGTGCACTTCAAGAGTTAACCACATGTAAAAACTTAAATGTTGAATCAATGATATATTTGTTAACCAGTGTATTGACAATCGTACTGTCATTTGTTGATGATTTTCTTGCACTCCCCCTTCATTTACTTTTCTGTCTCCCTTGCTCCCCTTCTCTAATAGACTCTGAGCTGGAGCCTTTCACCACCTACGAGTACAGAGTGAGGGGCTGGAACAGCTTTGGACGAGGCTCCAGTCCTGTTGCAACAGTGACGACCAGTGAAGACAAGCCATGGGGTGTGGCACCACCCCGCTGGAGTCGCTTACGTGAACGAGATGACATCATCCAGCTGCAGTGGCACGCACCTGCCAGGCCTAATGGTGTGTGTGTGTAAATCCCCTTCTGTGTAGATGTGGTTCAGATGTGTTATGTCTTTGAAATAGTAAGATTGACTATCAAACATTAAAGCACCTTTTTCACTTTATCAGGGGACATCACACACTATGTAATACTGCGGGATGGACAAGAACGTTACCGCGGTGATGAGAACAGTTTCACTGATGTGGGTGGGATCAGGCCTTTCCAGGAATACAATTACCAGCTGAGGGTCTGTAACCGCGCTGGCTGTACTGACAGTACACAGGTAGGACAACATGTGTGTTTGTGTCAGCTCTATTACACTTTTGCTTTCTGTGTTGCATCACTGTATTCAGCAGCTCAGTAGACTGCTGGCACAAGTTGCCCAAATCTGATCTTTTTGTTCAAATTTGACTCAGATTTGTCTTTTGTTTTGTCATGACAGTTTGAACAGCACAAATCATATGGCATCTGATTTTTTTCAGTTCTCATTTGGGACACTTTCATATGTGATCCTGCAAACTGGATATTGGAGATTTTAGGAGTCTGACATTCAGGGGGTGCTGGGAGTTTGGAGCATTCAAAGCAAATACACAGAAATGGTCTGGCATTCTTAAAGCTTGAAATCTCAGCAGCTGCTATTGAGGTAATCAGTTAGTGACTGGCACTGTTAAGCAACACTTGTTATGCTCCGTTGATGTATTGTAGTTTGTTCAAACAGACAGTAAAATAATACTGATTGTCCCATCTTGGAAAGGGAATGTCTGTTCTGTTGATTCCTACACTGTGGCCTCTATGTAGAGCTTTGTCTTTCACACACCAACACACACGCACACGCACGCACACTTACAGTTTTCCAAAACTGTACTCTGTTGTAGCACCATATTTCATGAAGTCATTATCCCTGTGTGATTATCTAACGGCTCCTCCAAAGATGGACTGAGCTTCACTGAACTAAGCACCACTTTACTGTGTAGTTTAGTTCCCTCCTTTAATTTAGGATGAACCTTAAAGGAGAATAAATTGTGTGTTTGAAAGAGAGAGAAATTAGAGAGAACATTGCTTTGACAAAGTCCATATGTTGGTTGTTAATCCGTTGACGAAACAAAAATCAGCCAATACGAAGCTCATAGTGTGCAGGAGTGTGCAGAGATCACTTTTCCAATTTTGTTCTGTCAAGGAGAAATTGCCTGGACATGCAGCCCCCTGCTTCACATTGGGTAAACTTAGGACAGCAGCCTTGCAGCAGTGGTCTTCTGCAGTTGGCCGCTCATCTGATCCATTGTTTATCCGGTGGCCTTTCGGCGAAATGCCCTTTTCCCCTCCTGTAAAAGCCTCCTCAGATGCTGATTTCCAAACGTTGTTTACATCGTAATTCAGGCGCTCAGTCGTTCTGCAAGTGATATTTTACAAATTCTAAAGCTGTGTTTGACCTTTGTTGTTAAGAAATTACAGTGTGTGATGTTTCCACACTGTGTGAACTCTGTACTGTTCCCACGTCGGAACAAGTTTTTATTTAGCCGTGTTTCCGCTCTCCCCCTGTATGCGAGGCTCTGGATTTGCTGAGCCTACCTGATGTTTGTGATAGCGTCCATAATAGCTTCACACAGAACTCCCCCTGCTATCTCTCTGGCTGTAGCCGAGCTGATATCACCACAACAATTAATTTCCCCGGCTTAGAGGTGATGAAAGCTCACGTTGAAAACTGTCTTTCGGGCTTTTTTTAAGCTAATTTAACATCTCATTATTTTGATTAGCACATTCTTACGTAAAGACACAGCGTGTAGATGTGTCACTGGAGGGGTGAGGTGGAGGTGGTTGAACTGGTTGTGAGGGGTTGATGGGTAAATAGATGATGGATGGATTAATGCATGCAATAAATGAATGCTGGGGATGACATGGATGAAAATGAAATTGATGGATGTAGGACAGACTGATTCAGTGTTTGCAAATGTGCTACAGTGAGAGCACATGAGCACCCTCAGTTTCTCTCTCATATTAGTCTGGCTTTGTTCTCACACCTTCAAAGTGAGTACATACGAGTGTAGATACTGATGATTGGGCTGGCACTTGTAAGTAACCACCAGTGTGTGTTTATGGTTGTCATCATGTTGTAACTTTTTAGCAGCCAGAGCAGCCAGAAGCCGTGCAAAGAGTGCAGCCTGAGTAAAGTGCTCGACCCTGAGAGAAACAACCTGTACATTTATTTTAAAGCTGCATTAAAAGATATGTGAACACAAGGAAACAGGAAGACTATTCACAGCACAGTCCAGAATACTATCAGCTTATCAAGGCAAAGAGGACAACGTGCTGGCAAATAACTGTTTACACATCTAGTGCAAAAAACAGCAATTGAGTAATGAGCATAAGATTTCATTGTAGCCATGTTCCTGGCCACCTGACAAAAAGTCCAGTTCAACATTTAGCTGTTGTTTCTGTAGAAAGAGATGTTAAGATCTGGTTCTTTCTCTCATTTACTTTAATTCTCAACTATGTCATGCTGGGCAGTGTACACTCGGTAGGGTTCACCACTGTTGGTTTAAGTTGTTTAATACTGCAGTGTGTGTTGGTCACCTGGTCTCGTTTGTCACTGCTGATCGCTACTCTGCTCCTCTTACGTTAGTCTCTGAATGACAACATAGAAAGTCACAGTGTACTTGAAGTTTGTCTCGTCATGTTATTAACTAACATTTACAAAATCAGCTTTTGCCATTTGCCATCGATTTCGAACGCAGGAGATAAGAACTTGTTAGACTTGTGAGACTGTTGTGTCGTTATGTCCACCCAGCCCTAGTATACACACCTGAAATGTGCACTTTGCATTTTACATAAAATTACCAGAATAAAGCCAACAGCCTGATGGAAATGATGCACCAACATGAACCCTCACAGCAAAAACATTCCTCCTCGTAGATTATACAAGCTGGAAACTTGTTTCCATTTAGCTGAGAAGTACATGACCAACAGGAGGACTCTGTATACATGCACATAACCTCCTAAAGCCTTACAGTCTCTGTCTTCCATGTTCTCTCTTGTCTACCTCTCTCTCTCCCTCTCTCTCTCTCTCTCACACACACACACACACACACACACACACGCACACACACACGTTCACACAAACAAGCACACACACACACACTTTGAGCAGAGGGTGGAAAGGGTTGAGGGTGAGTTGGATTAGTTTGTACACCAGTGAAAATTGGCCAAACAGTCCCAATTATGGGATAACTTGGGCTAACCTAATACACCACTGCAATTACCTGGCATCAGCCCCCTCACATACACACACACACACAGGCAGAGACAAACAAACACAGGCGCACACAAACGCACACCTGCTGTGACAACAGAAGGTGCTGATCTAATATGGTTGGTCACTTAGAGAGGGTGGAAGAGCGATTGGTCCTCCTCTGTCTTCGAATCCTTTTGTCCTGCTCTCTGTGCTCTCTGTCCGCTGTCATTCCCCTGATCTTAACGCCACACTCTTCACTTTCTCCCAACTGTCGTCTCTTTCCTTTCTTAGCCTCTGTCATCCTCGCTCCTTCCCAGCGTCCAAACACCAGTTTCACTTTTACAACAACTGTCATCTGGTGTCAGTGATGTCCCTTTCTCTCTTTTCTGTATGTCTCCCACAATCCCATTTGTCTGTGTTGTATACAGAAAGAAAGGTTAGATAAAGAGTGTCTCAGTGAGGCATCCTTTCATGTATACAGCTTGTTATTAGATGTTTGTGAAATGTAAGCAGCTATGTTATGTCATTTGAATTGTTGGAGTTGTAATGTCTCTGTCACTGTATTCGCATGTGGAAGTCCTGCAATTTTCGCATTTCCACAAAAGCAAAATTAAGCAAACGTAAAGTTTACTCTTGTACACTAGACTACACATGCAACCACAGAGGTAGTTATTTATTTTCTTCACATTTGAGCAAATTCTTGACAGACATCTAAGCTAACAGCACACTGAAGCACTCACTGATTGATGCTGCACTTTCCCTGCGTCTTCCTTATTGTCTTCTTCTTCTCTGCCTCCTTTGCTGTTTCCTCTCTTCAACCCGGTTGTGTTTGCGTGTGTGTACCTGCACACACCTGGGTGTGTGTTTATGTGTGTGCACGTGTGTGTGTCTCCTTAGTTGTAGTAGCAGTGTTCTAATTGCATAGCACTGTGTGGGACAGGTGGGGGAAGTGCTAGTGACAGTCTATTAAGGCAGGATATCCCCGTTGCCATTAGCAGCAGATTGCCCTGTGATTCTGTGGTCTCCACATTCACCCAGCGTTCACAGGGGCCCACGGATACAACACAAGGAATCTACAATAAGACGCTCACTCAAAACTTTTGTCTGTATTTGCCAGGTTAGGTTTGAACATAAAAATGTGTTGCTGTCCGCATTTTACTCATCTTTCTGTTATATTTTTTTGGAAATAAATTAAGTCACCAACAAATGTCTTTCTCTGCTGTCAACGAGGTCGTTATTGCTTTAGAAAGAGAAGCCCTGAATGTGGATGCAGTTTTTTATTGGGTTGTGATCGTGTTAATTACATTCATAAATGATCACAGCAGAAATCCATCTGTTATCCACACCTTTTACAGTCTGTAAAATACTGGAAATGTGTTATATGTTGTATTTCTTATGTGCGTTTTCTTCTGTTTGTATCTGTGTGTGTGTGTGTGTTTCTGTGCCTCTGTGTATGTGTGTGTTTAGGTGGTAGCAGTGACAGTCCGGGGAGTCCCAGAGGGCGTGCAGCCTCCGGTGGTAACAGCTTTAAGCCCCTCCTCCCTCCATGTGACATGGTCTGAACCCACTCGTCCCAGTGGAGTCATACAGCGGTACCACCTGAACCAGACTGCTGTCGGAACCATATTTACACACAACAGTGGGCCCAGAAATTACACTGTGACTGGTAAGATTTTCCTCAACTCTCATTCCCTCCTCCTCCTGTCTCCTGTTCCTGTTCTCTCCTCCTCTTCTGACTGCCCTTCCTTCTGTATCCCTTTTTTCTCTCTTCTCTCATTTCTTCCTCTCCTCCTCCCGTTCCTGCACCTCTCACTTCTTTCCCCGCCTTCTCACCTCCTCACCTCAGACTCCAGATATTCTGCTCCTTTCCTTTGTCACCACTGAATCATCTCCATTCTTCTCCTCCTCTTCTCCTTTACCCCCCTCCTTCTTACCTCCCCCCACCCCCCTCTCTCCTCCTCCTCTTCTGTTTTTTTCCCTTTGTCATGCACTTATTTATGTATGCTGGTTTCTGGAAGCCAACCATCTAATGACACCTGATTCCCGCCACACTCTCTCAGGCCCAGCCCCTTAAACAGAACACACTCAAACATAGTTGACAAGCGCATCAGCTCAGGTTCGCATACCTAAAATAAACACATGGCGGAAAAACACAAATGTAACTACACAAACAGCACACAACAAGCAGTGTGAGGCCCAGTGCTCTCACAAACACTCAAAAAGTAAAGTGTGTGTGCTTGTCTTAGTATTGTAGATCTGCACAGAAACACGGTGATGTCAGGACTGGGTGATTTGTGGGTCTTGTTTTATCTACCCTGAGGAGGAGCTGTGTTGCTGGCCCACCGCCATCAGTCACAACGCACACACACACACACACACACACACACTCACACATGCCGACACAAACACCTGCATGAAGCAACGTTTGTCTAAAAAACAGCATTTTAAAGACGCAAATACCAATAGAATATAATCACAGTTGACATATTTACTTAGTTCTGTAAGTGGAACAGTTAAACTAACTTTAGATTTAAAGTGTTTAAAAGCAGATTTCATTTGTATGTATTACATTTAGACGTATAAGAACCAAGTGCTGACATCTTTTGAAGCTGAAATTCAGTGGCATTTCCCTTCACAGCATTCCTCTCTGCTCTGTCTTGGACTCAGACCAAGCATCGGCTTTGCCAGTAGCCAATAGACTAGTCCCATGGTGCCTGTGGTTGGCTTGTATGGTCAGGAGTTGTGTGCGCACGAGCATGTGTGTTTATATGTGTAGGCATGAGGCAAAGCAAACAATGCCAAATAGAGATGGTAATGTGCTGTAATACTGTACCAGCCCCATGTGCCAGTGTAAGCAACCAGCATGCGTGTGTGAAATTCCCCTGTCCCCCAGTGAGACACTGGAAAACCCTGCGTATTCAGCCAAAATCACTACTGGGGCAGTCTCTCTCTCTCCCATTATCTCTCTCGATTCTCTCTATGTAACAACACATGTACCCGTCAGAAGAAGCTTCCTGTATTTTAATGTATCACAGTGCTGTGATTTGACAGCATACATACTGAATCACAGTGTTTTACAGTAACAAAGGATCAGACAGAGATCAACTTTTATGGCCACTACTGATTAATTCAAAAAGCGTTGAGTTGTCCTGCAGCTCAGACCAACCGTACTCTACAGTATATATCCTTATAAACTGTAAAAAAAGGCTTTGGTTTTCATTCTCAGAAGATACATGAATAATAATTACATTTGATAGAAACTTAACAACCATATTAATACTGTTTTAGACAGTATTTTTTATGTCTTATTCTGTGTCTGTCTTTTGCTCTGTTGCATACTCATCCACATGCAGTCACACATACTCATATGGTATATAGTACATATCCAGACTCAAGTGCTCCTCTTCATACTGTATGTATGTCAATGAATAAGTACAAAATCCCAGCTGTTGAAACTGTTTCATACGATCATGTGCACCTACAAATTGAAATACAAACACAGCCCAGTAAAAAGTGAAACAGAGAGGGAGCAGCAGAGCGGGAGAGTGAGGTGGGGAATAACCTCAACAGTACAGTCAAATAAAGAGGGAGAGAGAAGAAATGACACAAACCGAGGGAGCGAAGGTGCTGAAGAGGGTGAAGGAGAAAAGGAAGAAGGAGTGGGACAGATGAAAAGATGGATGGATGTATCTAAGTGTTTTCAGTGAAATATGAACAGAAATAATTGCTGTGCTACTCCCTCATCCTTAATGTTTAATACGCCGTTATTCATCTTCTCTGCATCTCTCTGACGCTTCTCACCGCTGTCACAGACACTCAAAGAGCTCACGCACTCACTCATTCAAAAAAACAGAAGATGGAGAAATGTGCTTTGTTTCTCCACGAAAATGTTGATTTTAGACTGAGTCACTTTTGCAGTGTTGTAACTTATTTAATCTGGTGGAGTATTTTCTATCAAAATCACTTGGGTCACTAATGTATCAAGAAATATACACTCATGTAATGATAAACATAATATTAATTGTACCATTATTTTAAATTAGGAAATAGTATTTTCGCCCAGAATACCTGTTGCTTTTTAATAAAGACAGAAAAATACAGTGTTGTAGACTGTTAAGCCATTAGACATAGTTTCACATGGTGTACATATTATAGAAATATTACATCTTGATTTATGTGCTGATTGTATTTTGTATTATTAAACTAAATCTGTTAATGAACTGATGACTTAAGTTGTCAAATAAATGTAGTGGAGTGAAAAGTACAATATTTGCGTCTGAATTTTAGTGGAGTAAAAGTAAAATTAAAAGTAAGTAAGTACAATTGTGTATAAGTGCAGTACTTGAGTTAATGTACACTGTCACTTTCCACCACTGTGGGAGAGTGGAGCTTCAATAAGTCCTGAACCATTTCTCTGAAATCATAAAATCAATGCTCCAAATCGAGTAGTGCTGTAGCTTCTCTCTGGTTTCCACTGTTAGACTGAAAATGACCAAATTAAGCATCGGCCTCTGTGATGCCACAATGTAAAATTATAAAAACAAATTTGTGGCTTCTACCATTTCCTGTTTATCAATGATTTGCCTTAGGAAAAGCGAGAAATAGTCTCTTATTAATAGCAGTTTTAGCAGTTCTGCAAAGTGACACTTCATAGAAAGAATTAAGCACTACTGTACAAAGACACCCCATGTGAATCGATATTAAGTATTGCTATCATTAGCTCACAATGAATTATTGCCTGCAATTATATAGATTATGGCATTAATCATGTGTTTAATTGGTCTTTTGTAGGCTCATTATTAATTCAGAACAGCAGGGAATAGAGTATGTTCTTTTATTTATTAATGTGTTTCCTTCTTAGCCCCTGCTCTGATTGGTCCCTGCTATAGGTAGGGGCATGTAGACACGGGGAGAGCAGAGAGGAGAGAGACACGAACTTTTCTTTTCAGGTTTCAGTCCTGAATCTGTCTCTCATGAGAAAGAAAGAGCCTTTCATCAACCAGTTAAAGCTGTTCCCTGTATGCTCCTCCTGAAGTCTGCCTCTAACCTTTAGGCTTTCGGGCTTGCAGTAAAAAGGTGGACCTCAGTGGGAGAGCTGGTGGTAAAGAAGGATGTTCTCTGACGTATTGTGGATCCCACATGTTACTCAGCTGAGTCGATCCTGCCTGAATCGTCTCTCCTGCTTAGGCCTCAAGTTGTTCTTCAGCTGAGAAATGCAGCTTTTTAACATTCTGCTGTTTCACTGAAATAAAGAAATGTTAATGTAAACAAAGTAATCACAAAGGAAAAGATCTGTATGTAAAACCTGTAGAGATTCTTCCAAAGGGACTCATTCATATCTCATTCCCTCTTAACTTTCTGGACTCGTCTTCCACACTGAGATTTGTGTGTGCGTGCGTGCGTGCGTGCGTGCGTGCGTGCGTGCGTGCGTGCGTGCGTGCGTGTGTGTGTGTGTATGTGTTTGTATTTTAATGTGCCTGTTTCATGTGCATATGTACTGTACAATAAGTTTTACCTGCAGGGTTACTTGCCTTGTGTGATCTATGTGTGTGTGTGTGTGTGTGTGTGTGTGTGTGTGTGTGTGTGTGTGTGTGTGTGTGTGTATGTGTGTGTGTATGTATCTGTGTCTGTGTGAACCTGATCTCATTGTTCCATCCCAGACGGTCTCTGCATTAGGGAGCCACAGACAGGAAGTCAAACTCTTAATTATTTAGGAGAGGTGTTATCAAAGCTCTCCACTCTCTCTCTCTCTCTCTCTCTCTCTCTCTCTCTCTCTCTCTCTCTCTCTCTCTTTCTCTCTCCCTCCCTCCCTCCCTTCTCTCTCCTTCTCTCTCTCTCCCTCTTTTTAATTTTCTTGCTTGTTTCTTTCCTCAACATTTCTACTCCCTCTCCTGACTTCATCGTACCGCCCCTCTCTTTCTTCTCTTTCCCTCATCTTTCCATTTTACCCTCTTTCGTGTCTTTCTCAGCTGTCCTCATATTTCTCTCTTCTCTTATTCTCCTGCATGGATTTCCCACCTTCTCTCCCTCTTTCCTTTCACTTCACCATCTCTCTCTTTCTCTGTCTGTGGTGTGGTGTATCAGGTATCTGGCATGGTATTGCGGCCTGCGCCCATCATCCTATTATATTCTCTAATGCAAACAGGGAATGGCAACCTGTCAATAAAATGCTGTTTTAAATCAGTTATTACTGCACCACACACACACACACACACACACACACAAATCCACAACAGTCTCATAGTCCCGTCTCTCGTTTGTTGTCTTTCTCACATGCACAGCCTCTCTGTTTGACTCTTTACTTGAATGTAAGCACCAACTCTTTTCTCTGTCTTACTGCCATAGTTTCTTTTTCTGTTTCTCTCCCCGTCTTGCACAAACACACACACACACACACACACACACACACACACACACACACACACACACACCGGTCTCCACTGTGTCCAGCTCTTAGATGACAGTTACTGCCTTGTCTCACCGCTGGCTGCTCACAGCAAAACACCCTCCGCCCGTTTTTCACTTCCCGGTGATCACTGTTAGAATGATTGAAGCTTCCTCTGTCTTTCCGTAATCAAGCACATAGGCACACATGTGTATGCATGGGTACGCACACATATAGGTATGCAGCACACACACACGCACACACACACGCACGCTCTCCCTCTCTTTCTGTTGCACACACGTACACACACAATAGTAGACATGATGTAATTTCTTCAGCAGACCAACACTGCCCTCTTCAGGCTGAGTGTTGAAGATAATTTGAGACGCAACAAGAAACATCAAAGGTGTGTGTATATGTGAGTGTGCGTGTGCGTGCGTGCGTGCATGCGCGCATCCTTATGTTCGATTGCACATGTACATGTGTTGAATGGGAGGTATAATGCTGTTTGTCTGGTCGCTGTTTAAAACATCAGGAGACAGAGTGGTTGGAGAATGAGGTGATGCATTTCCTCTTGCAGATTTGTTCATTTCATAGAGGGCAGAACTGATAAATCAACTTTTACAAGCGTGTTCTCTGATCAGTCCACTGTGCTGGTTGACCTGAGTTCATGCTGTAATTAATAGGCACAGGCAACACTTTAAAGCATTTTGAATATTTAGTTTATGGACACAGATTTCATCTAACTTTCTTTGTCATTTTCATTAGTTCTTAAACAACAGACACGTCTTCATAAAGTTGTCCATTTGTGGACTGTGTTAAATATTATAACACAGTCGTCTTTTCAGTTTTCAGCTTCCTTCTGTCTCCTCCAGGGACACTCTGTCTGTCCGTATGTAGGAAAATGTAGTGGAAGGTTACTGCTTTATTCAGTGTTGCAACAAATGGCATCAGTTGCAGTGTAGATATCATTTACTATGCTAGAGTGCACACATGCATATACACACGCTTAGTTGCACAGTTAAATAGTGTAACAGAGCCTTACGCTTCAACCATAGTACTTTTGTATGGCTGGCAGATTTCCTTTATTTAACCCAAACACAGGGCAACATCGGGAGAACATTTGCACACACGCACACACATACACACACACACACACATTGATCAGAGGATGGGTTAAGCATGGCAGGCTGCAAAGCATGTTAAGCAGGCTGAGCAGTAGAAAGAGACGTGAGGAAACCGTGGTGAAGCACTCCGCTGTGCATTTGTGTGTGTGTGTGTGTGTGTGTGTGTGTATGTGTATGTGTATGTGTGGTTGATGCACATGTTCTCTACGGTCAACATGGGGGGGGCTGGCATGCATACAGCAGCTGAGACACACAGCAGGGTGTCCCTCTCCATCCCTCAGCCACCAAATATACACAGCTGGAAACACCAATAGACAATTTAGATTATTAGCTTAATTATATCATAGAGATATTATTTGACAGGTATTGTATTTTTATTTTATTTATTTATTTATTTATTTTACTAAATTATGGGCGTGGTAACTCGTTTATAACATCAGTGCCATTAAATCTTGTCTCACATCTGCTCCTGCCTTTGAGTAAGCATTAAATTTACTTTCATGTGAAAAGAAAAAAAGATATAATGTATAATAATATCTTGCTTTCTGTTAAACACCATCATTTTTTTTTTGAGTCATAATTTATGTTATAATAAAACATTAGGCGGTATGAAAAAAAATATCTAAATGTTTCTGGAAATTAGAATATTTTCATATTGTGTATATTTATCCTCAATCATTAATGTTGTAAATTATGCATTGCTTCATGTGAAATAGTGCAGATATAGAGAATGTTCAACACACTGTATTATGCAGTGCCAAGGCCTGTTTTTGCAGTCATCCTTTTGAAATAAAGTCGTTTTAGTTCTTTCATTTCCCTTTGAATTTGATTTGCACACTGTTGTATCCTGTCAGCTAAGTGAATGACCATAAAACTTCCAGTCAGCCCCCATGACAACATTAAGGATTTGCATTCATTCATTCATCCTCTTCCGTCCACCTTATATCTAGAACCAGGCAGAAAATATTTCTGAAACAGAGGCTGTCAGTCACCAGAAAGTGGTTCTAACTTTGTTTGGGGGACATGAAGGATTTTTAGTAACTTCAGAATTTAAATCTTACGATAAAAAGTCAAATTTAACACCAAAACCTGATTTCCTGTGGTTGCAGTTAAAGGACCACTCAGTCTCTGTGTGATTTCTTTTAGACTGCGTGGCAGGTGCCTATAAATAAATCATGTCTGGACGCTGTAGCCTAAACGCATACCGAGGTATCATAATTATCATAGATCAAAAGCTGATGACATTACAGCGTTATACCAGTCCTATCCCATGTCAGTTCCGCGGCTGCCCATCTTTACGTTGTTTCATTATTGAGTTATGGCATGCATAATTTAACACCGACAGATATGGATCCATCCGTTGAGAGACTGTGGAAAGAACAGAGGGAGGGAGAGTGTAATGGATAGAGAGAGAGAGAAAGGTTGGGAACAGAGCGAGTGATACGGGTCGGGCGAGCTTTCCTCCTTCTCTTTTACTTTTTAAGCCATTTTGTTGTTGTGTTCCTCTTTATCCTGTCATGTTTACTGCGTATCCCTCCGCCATCTGCGTAGTTTATTGAACATAGTACTCATGTGTGTGATTTCCACCCTGCGTGTGTTCAGACGTGTTAGATTTGTCCTTTGTGATCTTTTTCAGCCTTTATTCATTCATGTCTGTGTGCTACAGGTTTGCAGCCATGCACAGACTATAGCTTTGTGCTGGTGGCCTGTACAGCTGTCGGATGTGGAGCCAGTTTACCTTCCACAGGACGTACCCTGCAAGCCTCCCCCGCTGGTACACACACACACACACGCACGCACACACATGTACGTATATACGTAGTAGGAATTCTGTGATTTTATGTGGTGACATTTATTTAGACATGAAGTGGTCATTCCACACGTCTGAAACATTTCTTATACCTGTCAGACACCAGATCCAGACAAATGTAAGGCCATACATGTTTTGGACAAGAATGTTAAGCTAATATCAAATTTGACATGAACACATAAACATAACATTTACAAACTATTTGTGGGTATGTTTTTGTTTTTAGGTGACGTGGATTACTTGCAAAGTGTTATATTGTTCTAAATATATAACTGATTTTAATATGTACACACATCATTCTGATAAATACTGAAATTTAACAATATCTCTTGCATTTTGGAAATTATTTTTGCAATTAACTTTTCTCTGTATCTTCTTTCATATTTTCTTTACATTAAATATTTTTCTCCTTTTTCTCTGCACTCTTCTTGCTTCTTTTTTCTCCTCCCACTGCTCTCCTTCTTTGAGTCCTCCCCCTCTCTTGTCTCTCTTTTCCCTCTTTGGTCTCTCTATGCTGTATCTGACTACCCGTCACCTTTCTCTGTCTGTCTCTCTGTCTGTCTGTCTCTCTCTTCTCTCTCTCTCTCTCTTCTTCCTCACTGTTGACTGTAGTAGAGCAAAGTCTTCTTTTGTCACCTGACTAAATTGGTGTCATGAAATTTTATTTATTGAAGAACTTTAATCAGGATAATTTCTCTCCTCATCCACCCTCACTTCTCTTCCTCTCCACCGCCTCTCCTTCTGCCGTGTCTCTCTTCTGTCTTGGTCTTTTCCTTCCACATCTGTTTTCTTTTTCCCAGCTTCTTCACTCTTTTTATTCTTTTCCTCTGAGCATCTTTTTAAATCCCTTTTAACCTCACTAACTCCTTTATCTTTTGCATCTTTTTTCTTTATGTCTACATGTGTAATTTCTCTATCTATCTATGAGCCCTCTATTTCTTCTTTTAAAGCGTCTCCGTCCCACCACTCCACACTTCTCCTTGGGTCTCAATGTCCACTTCATAATTTTAGGTCATCATTAATCAAACATTTGCTGCATGTCTGCTACATGTTGTGTTTATGTATCAGTGAAAAAGGTCTAATTAAACTCTCCTCCTGCACGCAGGCAAATGGATGAGCTTTACACAGTTTGTGTTCCTTTTAACTTCACATCATGGAATTCTTCAGAATTGAATTTTTCAACCATTTTTTCCCGTCTCCCTGTCCTATGGCCATTTCTCTACCTGGTTTCGTTATAATCTCATGAGAAAACTTTGCCTACTTCATCATTATGAGAATTTGTAGTTTGATAAAAATCTTTTCACATACAGTACAAATAAATTTCACTGTTCTCAGTTACCACTGAACGAACTTTGATTCAGTCTGTTGTCAGTTAATGAAGACATAAGCTTTTGGATTTTTTGTTGTACACTTTGGCATCAGAAAGGTCTTTCTCATGAAAAATTCTGTGCGTCTGCATGAAATGATGTGCTTTACTTTGTTTGAAAACAGGAAAACAGATGACAGTTAGTAGACGTGGATGACACTCCTCCTTCTCTTTCCTTCTTTGCCTCTCTAGGTGTTTGGTCATTGCCCAGACACCTGATAATAAACACATCTGCAGTGGAGCTGTACTGGGATCAGCCGCTACATCCTAATGGACACATCTCCCAGTACAGACTGAGCAGAGATGGTCACACTATTTTTACCGGAGACCACCGTGACCAGAATTATACTGACACTGGACTCCTGCCAAACCGCAGGTAGACGGCATGCGCTCACACTCTTTACACACACATGTAAACGTGCAGTGTGCGCCGCGCAAATGCAGAAGCCACACAGGCATTAACACCTTCTCTTGCAGCTTCATGATTAATCATGCTTTCAATTCCTAAATTTTCCCATTTGAGTGTATGTGTGTGTGTTTCTATCGGGGTCACCCTGTTTTAAAAGCTCTCCTATCGTCCCATCCATGTCTGTCTCTCAGGACTGCACTCTGTATATGTCTGTTTGTGTCATTTAATGAGCAAATATTTGACATGCCAATGACAGACGCAAACATTACCACACACACACACACACACACACACACACACACACACACACTAAAATCACAAATCAGATCTGGCTTTTGCTTACAGACAGCAGTGGAGCGTAGATTTTATTTATCTGTTTATTTTCATTTAACCTTTATTAATCCATGTCTTTTTTCCAAGATGGATTTTCTGTTTTAATTATGGGAGCGTAAAATGATACCCCCCTCTCCTCCCCTTCCTCCCTCCCTCTCTCTCTCTCTCTCTCTCTCTCTCCCACTCACTCACTCCTTGGCCTTCTCACTCTCTCCAGAGACAATTTCTCTTTACCCCAAATAGAATACCTGGGATAACACCCTGCAGTGCTCCAATCTCCTCTATGTGTGTGTGTGTGTGAAAGAGAAAGAGAAAGGGGGGAAGAAAGAAGATAGGACTGTGTGTACGTGTGTGTGTGTGACGTTTAATTTTCCCTAATTCCTGATAGTCTGCCAGAAGGCATTCCTGTCCCGACGCTTCACTTCTCGTCACTTGTCTCCTTTCCTATTCACTCTTCTTTCCTCTCACCCTCCCTCTCCTCCCATCCTTTTCCCCTCTTACCTCATTCCCTTCCTCCTTTCCTTCTTTTCCCAATTTAGCCCCGCACCAAGAATTACACAGGGAGCACCAGCCCCATTATCCAGGCAGTCTTGTGTGCGTTTTTGCCGACGTATGTGTGTGTGTGAGCGTATATCCATGCATGCCTTTCTGTGTGTGCATGTGTCTGTGCGTGAGACTGCTCAAAGTGGCCATTGATTATTTATGACAATGTTGATTAGCTGTCACTTTGCTTCGGCTGCCCAGGAAGTGTCTAAGATGACGAGAGAATTAACCTATTCCCTCTGGCTGGCCCCGCAGGACACACACACACACACACACACACACACAGCCAAACAGATGCAAATGCCCCACTCACCGATTACCAACCACACACACCATTTTACTTTTGATATCCCAAGGCGGTGTTTACATTTAAGTAAATATCTTCCAGTGATGAAGTGTTTGAATTCATTCTCCCACTGAAACCTTATGCCATGATAAAACTCTCCCTCTCCATCACACTCAGTCTCAGCTGAGCTCTCTTCCTCTCATGATTTCTGTCTCTCTTTTTCTGTCTCTCCTCGCCGTAGTTAGTGTGTCTCAGTGAGGTGTATTTATTTATGTTTTCTGTGTGTGTGTGTGTGTCTATGAGAGTAACATATGAGTAGTTTTAATACCTTTTCCTGACTGCGTTCTAACCCACCGCAGAGGTGCTAATGGCCTTCTGTTTAAAACGCTCTGCGCAAGAACAATAACCCAACACCAGCGTCTATTAATGCATGTGTGCCGGAGTTTATAGCAAATTAAAGGCTTTTAATGTTAAACGGTGGCCCACTTACACAGCTAATGTAGGCTTTAGCACCAGCCAGCCACACGCTCTTAAAAGGGAAATCTATCTTATGATGTCATGGGCGAGAGAGGTAGAGAGTGGGGTGAGAGAGGCAGCGAGACAGATGAAAGCGAGAGAGAGAACGGTGTATGACGGAGAGGGAGAAAGAGGAAGAAACAGACTACGCACACACAGACATGTGCACACATATGCACGTATGTTTCAATCTACTTGGGGGGGTCGGATCCAAAGGGCCATGATTTCTGTGAGTTTTTCAAGAGGTTGTTTTAATTTGTCAATTAATCACAACTCGAAAGCTGACAATTCAAGAGATTTTTTTGAAAATGACATTGAACATTTTGGTTAGAAACAACCCAAATTAGTTGTTCTTAATGCTCTTAATTTTCCAACAGCTAGACAAATTCTGGTTTTAATAAAAACTTGCAATTTTTTTTTTTTTTTTTGCACAATTGCCACTTATTTCCATACAATAATCTTCAGCCTTATTCTGCAAGTGACATGCAGAGCTGGGGACTTACTGTTCTACACTTTTTTTCAATTTTAGATAATTTTGCACTTTTGTGAATTTGCCTTACTTGTGAGTATCTCCACACTCTACACATAAGAAACTGTTAAACTGTTGGTTGTCATTTCAGCCATTACCTGTTACCTGTTGTCAGTTTCAGAGCTCCCTCTAACATCCAGACATGATGCTGTGCTGCTTAATAGTACTGGATGGACAAGTCCATTCATATGTTTCAGTTGATGACACGTAAACACTTCAAATCAGCGTTTTCAGGTTGAGTCATAAGTGACAGGCCTGGATGACAAACTACTGCTGCTAAGTGCTAAGAATTTTTTGGACATATTTTGGATATGTCAACAAAATTACCTTTCCATGTATTGTGTGGCTGTCTAAGCCAAGACTGACCAGGTCTGACATGTCTGCTGTGTACAATGGTGCTGCTTTGTGTGAAACTGCCCCTTTAACAATGTCTTTCTCCATATTCTGTCCTTGTCCTCCTCGTTTCTCTCTGCCCCTCATCTGTTATTTCTTTTACTGCTCCATTTCTTCAGGTATGTGTATGAGCTGGAGGCCAGTACAGGGGGTGGGACGGGTGTGAGTGACAAATATGTCATACAAACACCAGTCTCGTGCCCCACCGGGATCCAGCCTCCCCACAATGTGACAGTGTCAGGCCCCCACTCCATCTCTCTTGCCTGGACCCCTCCTGGTGAGTAGCTATGTAAATGGATTGATAGATGTGAAATGTGTTTAGTTTGAATCCAAATCAGAGAATAGACAGTTTGTTTTGGTTTCTAATGATATAACTGACTTCTTTATGTTTATAAGTGATCATTTCTAGAAACTATGGTGTGCTCTGTGGTTCTGTGCTTCATCACATGTATATCTCAACATGTTCCTAACCATACACTTGTCACACTGCAGCAAGAGCTTTCAAAATAAACCTGCAGAATGAGTATAATTCGTTGTCATTTCCTTTGCGATTATTCCCTGAGATTGCATTTGAACATAAACTGGGAACAGAGTTAACTGATACATACAGCAGCGTAACATTTTACTGTCCAGTAAATGTGGTGATTTTCCAATAATTTGAACATGTTTAGCACAACATTAAAACAGTGGTTGTCATATTTATTGGATTCAGCTCTGCTCTATTCACCATATCAAACTGACCACAGAGAAGTTTTTCCTCCACGTTTTCCAATGTGAGGAGACAGAGAGAGGGGTCAGGCTGAAACAAAAGCCCTGAGTCCTTTTCCATTCACCTTCTGGCCTCTCAAGACCTGGACACACACACATACACAGTTTTACATGAGCATACACTCAGGGCTGAGTTTCATGCTTATGGGGCAGTGATTGTCTGCCCTAACCCATCTATCATTGACTATTACTTCCTCATTAGGCTGATTTCCTATCTCAGAAACCGCTTATAGGGCCAACTAGCAAAGACACTTCACTTTGTGCCGTGTGTGTGTGTGTGTGTGTGTGTGTGTGTGTGTGTGCGCGCGCGCGCCTTTTGTTTGTGTATATTTCTGTTTATGCATGCATCTTGATACATGTGTATTTGAGTGTGTGCACATCTGTGTGTGCATATGTGTGTGTGTGTGTGTGTGTGTGCACATCACTGTGGAGACATTTCCATAGGCAGGCCTATTCTATCGTCATTACGGGTTGATTTTAAAGGTGAGGAAATATCGGCTGGGTTCTCACGCTTGGTTAACTCCCTGAGCCCAGAGTCTGGAGTGTTTTCGACTTGCGTGTATATGTGTATGTGTGCATGCCACTCTCTCAGACAGTGTGTCTGTCTGTGTGTATGTGCATGCACGTGTGTTTGTGTCTTCATATGCATACATTGACTGCCAAAGCACTGACGTATGGCTATTAAAAAGACATTTACTCTGGGATCAATTTCTCCATTGTGGTGTTTGTTTCTGTCTTTGTGTGCATTTTTTCTTTGTGTGTGTGTGCGTGTGTGTGTGTGTGTGAGAGAGAGAGAGAGAGAGAGAGAGAGCGAGCGCTTTGTATGTGTGCATGTTTTTTGTTGTATGTAAATGTACATGTGCACATTTATAATTGTGGGCATCATATGTGAAATACACCACATAAAAGCGGCTGACTGGTTGTAAATAATAGAACTTAAATATGACAGTGATGATTAAACCTCTATGGTGGAGCAACGTACTGATCAAAGAGGGATATATTATGACCCTTCTGTATGTGTGTATGTGTGTGTGTGTGTGTGTGTGTGTGTGTGTGTGTGTGTGGACTCTGTGAAAGTGTGTTAATGCAGCCAAAGTGCGCTCATATAAAAAGCTCCATGTGCTGAAGGCAGAGGTGTGTGTGCAGGTGTAGGTGTAGGTGCATGTGTGCATATGTGAGTTGGGGGGTGAATAATTGAAGTCTTTCATTTGTCTGGTAATCAGTTCGTTCTCGAGATATCCAGAGTTCATGAATGTTGAATAACCCATCACAATACAGTTGGCCTGAATTATGGAAAAACCTCCGGTGAGAATATTAACAAAGTCTAGGTGTGTGTGTGTGTATCTGTGTGGGTGTTTCTCTGTGTATGCATTTGTGTGGTTTTTGTCTAGTTGTGAGCCCACAGGATTGTGAAAGCGAGATCAGGCAGTTTGACGACAAAAATATGAACAAATATGCAGTTGTACTTGTAGGGAATCATAAACTTACTTATGTTTGTTCATATAGAACTTTAAGATCCAACACGAACATCTGGTCTGAACTATAATCTATCTACAATCCTGTCTTTATAAAGTTACCTCACATGACCACGTCTCAAAGCTTTCAGTTATCCAACATGGAGTATGACTTGACTGTGCGTATAGGGTTAGGGTTAGGAAAGCAGAAGAAGAAACTATATTAATGAGCAACCTTTTTGTCGTATTGTGTGCATAGTTCAGTCTGTTGTATTTAGGCTGAATGCTCTTTTTTGATCTTTGAAGCGGACAATGACCTTCAGGTGTCAAGGTTTTGTGCGCCTGTTTTCAAACATGCTTTTCTGAGCATCAAGAGGCAAATGTAGGTCATTCAAGTGTAAAGTCCTTCACTCATCTTTCAGTGATTTGATGGCAATGCGGTGGAAAAAAGGTCTGTCTAGTAACTTGATGTAAAATGTAAAATTCCATCATTCATCCTTTTTTGTTTTAGTCATAAATGCACTTCAGTCAAAAAAAGAACAACTGAATTGTCATTAAAACGAAATGCAATCATATCCTGTGTGTCCTTCTCCATTTCCACAGCTCAGCTCAACAGCAGCAAGCCTGTAAACTACAACATCCTGTTAAACCCAGGAAGTGACAGAGCCATAATGCATTATGCTGGACAAGACCTGCACCTCACTGTCACTGGTCTAGAGCCATTCACCACCTACTACATCAGAGTGCAGGCCTGTCAGATCGGTAAGTGTTTACTGTCCTCAATGAGACAGTTAATCAGGCAGCGTAAAAAGCAAAGTATACATGCAGGACTATTTGTGGTTGACATGACATGTTCATCTACTTGCCAGCAACAAGTTGGGACAGGAGCAACTACAGACTGGGAAAGTTGTGGAATGCTCCAAAAACACCTGTTTGGAACATTCCACAGGTAAACAGGTTGATTGGTAACAGGTGATAGTGTCATGATTGGGTATGAAAGGCTCAGTCATTCACAAGCAAGGATGGAGTGAGGTTCACCACTTCATGAACACATGATTGTATAAAGGAGATTAGTACACGGGCTCAGGAACACTTCATAAAAGCTTTGTCAGTAAACAAAGTTCATTTGCAAATGATTGCGTGTTGTTTTTATTTACAGTTTACTCTGCGTCCCAACTTTTTTGGAATCAGGATTCTAAAAGGAACAAATTCACTGGAGTCGTGTTCCTAGAAGTGTATGTGTTTTGTGACAGATTGCCTCAATTTTGCCCCTTGCAGATGGGTGTGGAGTGGGAGGGGGTGTGTATGTTCGGACTTTAGAGACTGCCCCAGAAGGTCTGCTGCCCCCCACAGTAAAAGCACCTGGAGCCAATCTCCTTGAGCTCCACTGGTCACCCCCTCAAAAACCCAATGGACTCATCACATCCTACCATATATACAGGTAACACACACACACACAAAAACACACATGCAGTATACAGTATACTGTATACATACAAAATTTACTATGTATACCATTACTGGTAAAGCCCCCTTTTCCTCTGGAATTTGTAGATATGTGGATACAACAGTTTGCTGGAGACACTTAATGTATAATTACAAAGACCTTCATGATTTTACTGAGGACACGATCCAACTTAAAAGAAAGTAACAGGTTGAGATCTAAGGAGTGAACTGCCAAATTCTGCAGCATATTTTGTTTGCCTCTGACTGTTGTAGGAGACATTATCAAAGTCACATGCTTTGCAAGCTCAACCAGCCACTGACCACTTTTTTCAGTGGTGTAACAACACTGTCATAACAATTATAATAATGATGCATGAATGGTTGTCATCTGTTTAGGTGACAGTCTCAAATTTTGAGATTATGTTTGCCTGTCGCATTGTGCTTCATATCCGTCATCATAAAAGTGTCTGCCTGAATCACCTGAGCTACCACAACATAAGGAGGCAGTCTGCATTAGGGCTGTCAAACGTGGACAAAAATGATGTTCAATTATTCTTTCTACAAAAACAGATTTTTTGCACACTGTCCATAAGAAAGCAAACCAATACGAGAGACATGCTGAGACTGAGAAAGGCTTTTTTCATTATGAGAAATTGTACTGGAAGTGGATGATGAAGTATAGAAAAGCAGACATAGAAACAACTACATCACACACACAGCTGCTTTCATATCCTCATGTGAACCAATAGCAGCACGCACAGATCACACACTGTGTGCATACGTATAGTATGCATATTTACTTTTATATACAGAAAAGCAGAGAAGTTTTGGTGATGTGGCTGTAGGTAAATCTCTGCTTGCCAGTCTGCGTACTTGGTGTGTGTGTTTGTGCGTCTGCGCGTGTTTTTAATGCATGCTGAAGGTCGTGGTCTGCTTGTTGACCAAAGAGTGTGTGATCTGTATGCAGGGTCAGACCAGACTAAGCCCTTTAAGTCCTCAGGAAACACACATTAGCATAGCAGTTCACACACACACACACACACACACACACACACACACACACACACACACACACACACACACACAACACACACACACCTGGCTTGATCAGACTCAGGCAGACAGGGACTTGGATAAAATAGGAAAATCTCTCTTTTTCACAGTCACACCTGAAACCCTATTTAATCACAGACAAAGGGGCTTACCAAGACATCAGGTTTCTTGCATCAGCCACTAACTTTACACATGATCTTTAAAACGTGATGTTACATTTCTTATTTCAACTCCGCACAAACTAAGCGTACTCATTTCCAGTACGCTACAATATGCTAAAATATTTTTAGATAATATACTCGAGAATAATTCATAATTAAAGTATATTTTGAATAATGCAAATACACAGCAAGTGAAACACCAGTATACTTTCAGTTCAGGTGCAAAAAGAAACTTAAAGAATACTTTAAAATACACGATATATAATACTGTAACAATTATTCAAGCTTCTGTGCAGCTTTTCATATACTAGGTACAACTTAAGTGATGTGAATTTAACATAATTTTTAAATATGTTATAAATGAAAAGCACACCAAAATATATGGAACATACCATTTCAGAAAAACCACTTGTAAGTAATTTTTAAAAAAAATAATGATCAGTAGTTGATCCAAGTACTTTATCTGTTACAGGCGTCCAGTAGGAACAGAGGAGGAGCTGCTGGTTTTTATCTGGTCCAGTGGGCCACTTGAATTTTTCGATGCAAGCCCCGCCCTGCGACCCTTCAGCTACTTCCAGTACAGGGTTCGAGCCCACAACTCCAAAGGCTCTGTGCTGAGCCGGTGGGCTTTAGCTCAGACTTTGCAGGCAGAACCACAAGATATGGCCCCTCCCACTGCCACACCCACCGGTGAGTTCACAGAGTCCCATGAAAACTGGTATGGTTACAGTGTTCACCTATTGAATCACTAACAGTCTCTAATGCTGTGCGCTTTGACAGGTGCATACTCAGCCCATCTGAAGTGGAGTGAACCGGGACGGCCCAACGGTCTCATTTCCCATTATAGACTGGTTTACAAGAAGCACCAACAGGACCCAACGCTCAACTCAACTGCTGTTACTGCTCTCACTGCGGAGGTGAATTCACACAGATACACACAAACGCAGTGAATGCTGGATGATGGGAGCATGCATGCATTTAGGACAGTCTCCTCCTTGATCACGTGTTGTTGTATCTGATATCATTCGGGTAGAGCTGTAAATTATTCTGTGTACTGTTAAGATTACTCACACATTGAAATGAGCACAAACTGAAACAAACACAAACACGGCTGCAAATGTAAATGTACATGCAGAAAGTTGATATATATAATATACAGTGTGTGCATGTGTGCGTGCATGCGTGCGTGTGTGTGTGTGTGTGTGTCTATTGTCATTTGTGATGCATGTGAAGAAATTTGGACTCTACCTGTGGTGCTGGTACCATCTGTTTGACAGTGAGGGGCCTGAAGACACACACACGCACTCTCTCACACACACACACACACACACACACACACACACACACACACACACTGCCCATGGCCTGCTATTCTCCACGGCCCTTCCCACAATTCTGTGCCATGCCCGATTACTATAAGCAAGCCCCGTCAAACCAAATGCACGTGCACACACACATAAGGAGACACAGACAGGCCCATGCACAAGCTCACACACATGCACACATATACTAATGTTAACGACGGCATATAGTCTGAATATGAGTTGTCTCTGTTGTAAGCGTTCACCCACAGCTACAATGGGATATTCACCCACAACGACCGGCTTCCTCTCACACCTGTGTCTGTGTGTGTGTGTGTGTGTGTGTGTGTGTGTGTGTGTGTGTGTGTGTGTGTGTGTGCGTGTGTGTGTGCGTGCGTGCATGATCAATCAAGATAAACAGAGATTCTAAGATGATGAGGGTAGATGGAGGAAAAAGGTGTTAGAACAGATACACACAGAAAATAATTGGGCAAAAGACTTGCAGAACAAAGAATAATACAGTTAATAGAGAAGGTAAGAAATAGAAAAGAGAGCAAGAATGAGTGAGACCAAAAGAGAGCGTGGAGGGGGGAGAAAAGTCAAGGAACAAGAGGGGGGAGACAGAGTGATAGATAGGGAAAGCAAGGAGGAGAGCGAACGGGGGAAGGAGGTAGAAGTATAGATCTATATTCTGTCCATACGAGTGGCCTCTTCTCCCTCGGTGACCTTTGGCTTGTCACTCATAATTAATACAAGATGTAAATGGAGACCTTTCACCTTCTCATTGATATGGAACACTCTGTTTGTGTGTGTGTGTGTGTGTGTGTGTGTGTGTGTGTGTGTGTGTGTGTGTGAGTTTGTGTATGTGTGAGAGGCTCATTGACATGGCATAGACTTATTTTGGTGGCGGTCATTTGTCACGCGGTTGCCTTCACCACATGCGCTCCGTTGTTTAGCAATACACAAAGAAAGTGAAAAGAGAAAGTTCTGAGCGAACTTGAAAAGAGCACGCTGAGGGATCGTCACACTTTGTGTGTTGACTTTGTGCTGCTTAGCAATGCGCAACCAAAAATGATTTTTGATTTTACATAGATGTTTTGCACATATCCTTGCTCAATAGAAAGTCAAGCAGTTCACCTCATTTGTTATAAGACCAGGATCATCACAGTTCAGGTTAAACATCAGATGTAATCGTTATGAACAACAAAATGAAAAAGCACAAGAAGGAGTTAACTCTTCCTCTCCTTAATGTTCACTAATGCACCCGTTCTTTTCAGCTCCAAATGTCTTACTTTGTGGATGTATTGTTTGTGCATGTGTGTGTGTCCATGTCCATTTGGTATGTGTGTATTTGTGTGTGTATCGATCTCAGGCTGGGCTGGGAACCCTGCTCTGTGCCAGCTTGGCTGATTAATGGGGTCGTCATGGCAATCGGACGGAATGAGGGTACGGAGCGCAGGCGGCTTGCCTCACTAGACCCCTGCGCACCGCCTGGCACACACACAGTCTCACACACGAATTCACTCTCCATGCTTTACACCTTTTTGACAGACATGTTAGTCACTCAAACAACCCTGTCAAGTTGCCTTTCGTGCGTCGTGGTTCCCTTACTTTTCTTTTGCTTTATGTTTCTCTTCCCTCTTTTCTTCTCTGCTTTCTTAAATTTCACTCTTGAGTTAACTCTTGACTTTTTTTGTTTTTTCCCATCCCACCATCAGCTCTTTTTTTTTTTGTTAACAGGGCAGTGTGTACAGGGACTGTTTGTGTTTTCCTTCTTGGGAAAGCTCACTGGGTGTCTATCTCCATGAAAAGGCTCATTTTGCTTTCACCAAATTCTGGCTTAGGGGTTCAGTGGGCAAATAAAATTCCTCCTTTGTTTCATGCATCTGCCCTCACCTCTTCTCTCCTCCGTCTTCCACCCTTTCTGTCTTTTCCCCGTCTTTTTCTGCTCACATCCTTCACTCACTCTGTGCTCTCTGTCCTGTTTTTTGCTAAACCCTTCCATTCCTCCCTCCTTCCTCTACCTGCATCTTCCTCCACCCCACCCTTAATTTCCTCAGCTCTGCTTTTCCATCTTTACAACCTTCTTTCGTCTCTTCCACCTTTAACCCTTCTCTGCACCTCCTCAATCTCCAATCTCTTCACTTACTCCCTTTGCACCTCCTGTTCTTTCTCCACTCCCTTCTCTCTCCTCCCCTGGCTTCTATCACTGATCTTTTCTCCCTCTTTCCACTTTTTAAATCCCCCTACCTCCTGTTTTTCTCTTCCTGCCACCTCCCTCTTTCTCCTCCTTTGCTCTTCTGTCCTTTCCTCCCTCCCCTGGCTCTTCCAGATGTTACATCGTGGCCCTTGGGATCGCTGGTGAAGTTAGACTGTGTATGTGTGTGTATGTGTGTGAGTGTTACTCTATGTGGATACATATGTCTGAATATGGTTGAATGTGTGCCTGTGTGCATGCATAACGTATTTTTGTTTGTGTGTGTATGTTCAACAATGTGTGTGTGTGTGTGTGTGTGTGCTGTATTAATACATCCCATTGATCAGAGCAGGACCCCTGACAGTCATCATCCCTGAGAACCATCTGGCCGACGCCTGACGCTCCCTCACCCAAACACAAGCTGACACCCTATTAATCTGCTACCGCCATGCATACATACGTGTGTGTGTGTGTGTGTGTGTGTGTGTGCGCGTGCGCATGTGTGCGTGCATGTGTGTTTAAGAGTATGAATGAATGAATGAGTGAGAGTGTGCGGAAGTAAGTGTGTAACGTGTATGTAAGAGGTTTTGTGTGGAGTATGTGTTAACATTTTTGCCATGTCCATAATTCTGGGTATGCATGTGTATGAATGTGTGTGTGTGTGTGTGTGTGTGTGTGTGTGTGTGTGTGTGTGTGTGTGTGTGTGTATGTGCTCTAAACCCCAAACCGTGCACACACATACAAACGTGTACACACACCACTCTGCCATCCGCCAACAACAGCCGGCGCTGAAGGGAGCTGAAGGGTGCTTGGAAATTAAGGTTATTACACAAATTGAGCCATATGGTCTAAATATTTCAGAGCTGAAATTTACTAGGCAATAAAAATGGCCCCTACCTCGGTAATGGTGTAAATTACAGCTTAACCACCAGCGCTAATGATGTCCTTCTGTACACCCTGTAACCAACCGTACATGAAGGACACATTGTTTAAAAAATACCCTAGGAAAAGCGAGAGTGGGAGAGCGAGGGAGAGGGAGAGGGAGAGAAAAAGAGGAGAAGGGAAGAAGGGATGCAGATAGAGGGGGAAGGATGAAACAAACAGGGCTAAGAGGGGAAGTGAAAGAGGTGAGAGAAGATGAAAGAGAAGGAGATGGAGAGAAGGAGAGTAATTAATATAGAGAGCAGAGAAAGAGAGAGAGAGCTAGCAGCATGTTTACAATCTGTTAGTTTACCATTAAGAGCCCGTCAGAGAGTGCAGGACAGCGAAGGCCAGCCGGTGAACTGTGTCTCAAAGCCGACATGAGATTTCAGTTTGTGTGTGTGGATGTGTGTGTCACCTAATAAGTCAGAATGTGTGTATTAAAGCATGCGCAGTTGCGACATGTATATATGTTATGAGAATATGTGGTGTGTATGTATGTATGGTCAGCAGGTGTGTTGAATGATTGGATAGGTACAAACACAACCAAAGACAGAACGCGATCATTTTCAAATGAACGGTCTCCAAAGTTTTATGAGACGTTCCCGACTTAATGTCGTAATATTCTTTATATAATCAAGTGTTCACAAAGTGGTGAACCTCTCTCCATCCTTGCTTGTGAGCGGCTGAGCCTTTCCAGGATGCCCCTTTCATACCCAATCATGATACTGTTCACCTGTGGAATGTTCCAAACAGGTGTTTTTGGAGCATTCCACATGTTTCCCAGTCTTTAGTTGCTCCTGTCCCAACTTGTTTGAAGCATGTTGCTGCATCAAATTTAAAAAAAAAAAAAAGCAGATATTTACAAAAATCAATGAAGTTGATGTGGTCAAACATTGAATGTATTTGTTTCAGAGTGACAGGGTTTTGCTTGGGTATGCACAGTGAGGATGTGATAGGATCAAATATTAGAGTTAGATGAGCAGATCGATACCACTCTCAATCTGTTGGCTATGAAGCTACAACCAATACAATACAAATATGAAGCCACAGCCAGTAAGCTTAGTTTAGCTTAAGGACTAGAAGCAGCATCACTTAAGTGCCTGGTAACTTCATACTGGCAGTAAGACTCAACAAGACAGTATGTTTCCCAAAATGTTCAACTATTTAACATTTATCTACAGTGTAGGTCCCAGGGGGAGTCTGTTTAGTGGTTGCTTGTGTTTTCTATCCATGTGCATGGATTTTGCCCAGTGACTTAGATGGCCTTTTGCATATTGTATTCAGTTGCAGTCAATTGAGCTCTCTCAGCCACCATAGTTTTCACATAATCATGAAAAGCAAAATGCCCCCCACTTATTGCAGTCATGGCTATAGAAATGTATTTATCCTCAAAAGATTTGGATTTTCAGGATATAATAGAAAGATATAAAAGAGAATATTCAGGTATGCATACTTGCATACATTATGGATCATACACAGACCTGCTTTAACCAGGTTAAATCTGTGAATAGGTTTACCTGTTGTGACATGTAAACATGATGTGGTTCTCCTCCCTCACTTGGAGCTTTGAACGCTCTCTTACTGTCTGTTCATTTATCCGCTTTGTGTCGCTTACCCACCAAAGATACTGAGCAGAGGATAGCGGGTGGTCAGAGGAATAGGAATGACGAGGCTTTGCCCTTGCTCTCAGTGACACCCTTTAACGAATGTGCAAGACAAAGGAGTGGAAGCAACAGAGAAATGCAGAGCTGAGTGCACAGAGGGTGAGGAGAGAGGGATGAGGAGGTGGAGAGGGGAGGAGGACACAGGTGAAGAGACGAGGGAAGGATTAGAGAAGAGAATAAGGAGACTCAGATGCAGAGTTCATTAGGCCCTCGGCCTGTCAGACCCCTTAGTTAGAGGTCTCCAGCTCTGATTGGAGGGCTCTCAGCATTCTGCATAAACAGCCAAATAATCAGGCTGCAACAGTCCCTCTTCTCCTCGCTGTAATCTTTCTCTCTCGTCTCCTCATCTTTTTCACAACTCCTCCCTCTGTCGCTCCATCCTGCTCAGTCCTCCCTCCATCACTGCATATCCGTCTGGCTGCCTCTGTCACAAATTACAGTTTTTATGCCATTCTCACCGTCCATCTTTGCCCCCCTCCACTCCCTCTTCTTCTGTCTCCCTCTCACTCTTACAAGTGATTTTTTTTTTCAAGTATTCTCCTACTTCCTCTTCCTCCCTCTCTCTTTGTGCTCCCTCCCTCTCTCTCTCTCTCTCTCCCTCCCCTCTTTCTCTCACTCTTTTAGTAATGACAGGTTGTGTGTTATTGTGTGTCTGTCTGTGAAGAGGCCACACCATCCAGTGTAGTGCTCTCCACTTGTCTTAATGGGTGTTTAGTGCTGCAACTGCGATACGATGGCCATCACTTTAGAGGAATGCTGAGTGTGAGTGCTTAGAAGACAGAGACAAAAAATACTTAAGTATATTTGTGATGACTGAGTCCATTCAACTTTGGAGGAAAGCGTGTGTGTGTGTGTGTGTGTGTGTGTGTGTGTGTGTGTGTGTGTGTGTGTGTGTCTGAATGCTCGTCAAGTGTTTGTTTTGGAAGTGGGTTGTTCTTTTGACTGTAGTCTGCAGGAGGCGTTCCTGCCAGCCTCTCTGTCTCTCTGATGTTGTCTCACAGCCTGGACATGAATGCAGAATGTTTGTTTTTATATTTCCTGTCTGCATTTTGTTCATCGATTGGGTATAAGGGGTTTAAAGGTTCTGTTTTATCCACATCTCTACAGACTCAAAGACAGAAAGGGAACAAGACGTTACAGCCCTTGATTGGAAATTGCTTGTGTTATTTTATTTGATTTGTTTGACAGCTAGTCATTGGTAAATATCCATTTCTTTTGTACTGAATTGTGCTGCCCTATGAAAAACAGCTCAGAGAAAACTGCATCCACAGAGAAGCAAATTTTCCCTCATTCTATTTCAGAATATCTGTGGATTTTAAGCATATCGTCCCTGACTCGTCAGAATTTGTCCACTGGTCTTTGGGCACATCACACACACAAACACACACACACACACACACATTCATAGATGCACACTAAATAGGCTGTTCCTGGGGTCTAGAGCCGCCAAAGCCAATCAAGGCTGTCGGTGTGAAGTGGGCATGCCTGTTCCAGACCCCTGCAGTCCCTCTCTATGTCTGTGCTGGCCACATACAAAACACATGCCTAATGGCACTCTGTGTGTCTGTGGGTGTGTTTTTGTGTGTGTGTGTGTGTGTGTGTGTGTGTGTGTGTGTGTGTGTGTGTGTGTCGCACAATCGTCTGTATGTGTCAGGGTTTGTCTAACGCACACTGACTAGCAGGGACACCCACGCAGGGCATTTGCAAACAGACACAGGGCAATTGTTCCAGCAGCATTGAATTAGGCATGTGCACATAAATACGAACACACACTCACACACACACACACAAACTTGGCTTGAGAGCTTGGCATGGGGCGCGAGAGAGCAGCGTGTGGTACACTGGCTCACCTCAGAAACCTCCGAAAACAATTATTGCTCTCACAGGGCTGGTCAGGGCACAGCTTGTGCTAATCGACTGGACTAAAGAATTGAATCGAATTGAGCAGAATTGAGCTGAATTGAACTGAATTGAACTGAGTTGAATTGAATCGAATAGAGCTGAATGAAACTGAATTAAATTGGACTGAACTGAATTGTGTTGAATCATCTCTGATCATAGCATGTTTTATCACACACTGAAGTAAGATGCATAAGAAAAGGTGAAACAGCATGGTGCTTTATTATCTCTCCAGGTCTTAATATGACAGAGCAGAGAGGCCAAAGAAAGCCTGTGGAGAGAAACATCCCTAAGGCAGACCGGTTGGACCCCATTCACTTATCATTAGGCATGGTTCTTTCATGTATGTTCTTAGGCACTCACTTTACTTTTACCTGCATGTGTGTGTATATATATATGTGTGTGTGTGTGTGTGTGTGTGTGAGAGAGAGAGAGAGAGAGAGAGAGAGACAAGGAGAGAGAAAGAGAGTGTGTGTGTATGTGCACGCATGTGTGCAGCCATATGCTAATGTTGGTCCGTCTCTCCGTCTCTGTCTCTCTGCGGGGCCCAGTGCTGGGGCCTTTGTGAGATAATCAGCATAATTCTTTTGACAAATACACATGGTTATTCTTAATTAGTATCACACACTGTCCCCCCGGCTGCACCATGCCTCTCCACCTGAATATCACACACACTCGGCTGTACACTTGCACACACACTTCTATTAGGGACACATGGGTCCAAAACAAGATGCATGCAGATGTGGGCTTGTTAGGATACATGCATATGCACGCAAATAAACAGCGGATATCAATATATTTGCACAAGGTTCAAGGAGCACACATGCACGCTGACCCTTTAATATAGGCTACACATGCAGAAACACACACACAATGTCCAGAGGACCCCTGCTGTTGCTCAGCTCACACACCAAAGAGAAGACAGAATGAGGAAATAAAAGATTGAATAGATTGCTTCCTGGCCCTCAGTGCTAAGTTGTGTTGACCCATGTAAGATCTGAGGTTTCTTTAATGTATAAATTAGCAAGACTTCTTCCTGTCTCTTCTCTTCTTTGCCCATCATTGTCTCCTTTTCTCTCTCTCCGTCTTGTTTACACTTTCTTTCTTTTACATCTGCGCAAGTCTCTCATCTTCTCCCACCACCTCTCGCTCTCTGTCTCTTGACTTCTTGCTCCCCCTCTGTTCCCTTGCATTTGGCAAGATTAACTGGTGACTTTGATCATCCACACACACGTGCACATGCTCATGCACACTGAATTTAGGTTGACGAGAACCTTTTTGCTTTCATATCTTACATAGTAGCTTTTCATGTGGTCTTCATAGGTTGCCCTTTTTTTCCAAATAGGCTGTACAGAAATGCAACCATTTATCAAAAGCAGTTTTTGTTGCTGCTGCTGCTGTAAAAAAAATAAATAAATAAAAAAAAATCCCACACTGGAACTTAGCCTAAATATTACAGTGAGATCATGAGTATCTATTGCTAAATTGCAATATAGCTCTTGCTGTAAAATTGGTGCTGAAAAATGAATGTTATATATCTAAAATAAAACAGCCATTTAATGTTTAACTGTTTAATCTTACACACATCAAGGTCAGATGCTGTATAGTATACATATAGTACAAATGTAGTGTCATGTAGTGTCAAACCCAAAAAATATATGTAATAATAATAATATAAGTTGGGAAATTCAGTTGTATTTATTTGTCTGTGTGTATTTAACTCTTAACTGTTATTCATGTCATTATGTCTTTGGCAGTTTTGTGTGTATGCGTATGTGTGTGTGTGTGTGTGTGTGTGTGTGTGTGTGGTTGTCTACACATTCCTCGATATGTGTGTTGTAAGACACCATGAAAGTGTTGTGTGTGCATTTGCGTCTGCACATGTGTATGTATGAGAGAGAAATAGTTATTGAGGGAGCTGTTAATGTAATGTAATAGTAGTGTGTTTTAGTGTTGCACTATTTGATTACTGCCTGCCTGTGTGTGTGTGTGTGCAGTTAGCAAGCTGAGGCGGTGAATTTCATAGTGTTTGATTGTTGAGAATTTGTGTGTGTGTGTGTGCGTGTATGCGTGTGTGGGGAGGCCGTTAATGTGGTGTGTTTCAGTGATAAAGTGTTTGAATGTATTGCCATCTAGAGGCGTGTAGCAGAGTCTCCATGCTCCTATAAAAGCTGCCAGCGCCAGATGCTGCTATTGACAATGTGCATATGTTAACCGCTTTATAGGCCACATGCCTCACATATTTCACTGGCTTTTAAGGTAGAGAGATCTCTCATTCTCGCTCACTTAATCTGTCTCTCCCTTTTGCCACATTTATCTTTTTTGCTCTCCCACTTTAGCTTTCTTCCATCTTTTTTTACTCAGTCACTCAATCTCTCTCTCTCTGTCTGACTCTTTCTCACACGCTCCCCCTCCCTCTGTCTCTGCCTTCTTTATTTCCTTCATCAGTTATTAACTTCCCTCTGACTTTTTTCTGTCCCTCTTTTCTAATTCTATGTCCTATGTCGCCTTACTCCATTCCATTCTGATCTTTTTTCTCTCGGCCTTTATGTCTCACTACCACTGCCGCTTTCTCTTTCTATCTCTCTCCACCTCGTGTCTCTCTCTTCGCGTCCCTCCCTCCCTCCCTCTCTACTGAGAAGTGCTGTGATTTGCAGGAGGATTTAGCTTGTGTCTAGGTGTCTAGGGGCTTATTAATCCTATTTCACTGTGGATGAAAAACATGTTGGCTCCCAGACATGAAAACAGTGAATACATGCATTCTGGTTGTTGTTCAGACAGTTCATCCTTGGTGCCACGCTACGGTGATTTGTCAGGGTTTTCATTTGAATCAGTTTGAATTGGAGCCTTTTTGATCCTCTTGCCGCTGCGTTGAAGTGGGTTACCAGTTAATCTCTTTACATATGCTCGCTTGCTTGTGTGAAAAAATACGGTCCTGATCAGACAATTTTTAAAAAACTGCAGACTCAACACATGAAAAAATGTAGCTTCCTATGTTGTACGTTCACACAGATATGTTCACACACAGAGAAGCATCACTCTCATAGTTTCCTTCAAGCTCGTTGTGATAAACAAACAAACAAACAAACAGGCAATGCTATATCCTGGAGCCTAGTGCTCCCTGACTACCATGTCATCGCACGCCAGGGCCTTTTGAAACAACAGTGTGTCTCTTATCAATTAGTAAATGGTGTTTCCACTATATCACACACACACAGACACACACACACACAGACACACACACACGCACTGCCCCTGTGTGTGCCAGGGTGTTGGGCTGGGTCCCACTGCCTAAAGCTACTGGCACACTCACTCTGCCTGTGTGTGTGTGTGTGTGTGTGTGTGTGTGTGATATAAAAGGGTGCATGTGTGACATAAACACTCAATCTGGAAGCTTTGAATTCACCCATAAGGGACGGCCGCCTTCCTGCCAGTCTCTCTCTGTCTCTGCCACTTCTGTGGTGTCTGCTTACTTTACCATGGCAGAGGCTGTATGTTGAAATGTTGATATCACAAATCCCATGTCATGTCATCTTAGCTTGCCATTGTTTCAGTGTCCCTTTTCATTCCCCATTTTAATGAGTAATGCACTGGTTTTTATTCATGCAGGATTTGTTTGTGTAACTAATTTCCTCTCACTCTCTTCTTCTCTTGCTATGGCACGCTACCCACTTCCCTGTTTCCCTTTCCATTGCTGCTCTTTCATTCTTTCTCCTTTTAACTCTCTTTTCTCTCTCATATCTGACTGTCTCCCTCTCGTCCCTCTCTCCTACTTTCTCCTCCATTTTTACTTCTCTGCACTACTCATTCCATCGCTCATCATACCTTGGCCTCTCTTTCTCTCTCAGGGTTCAGTCTTAGAGGCAACAGTCTATGGTCTTGAACCGTACAGTCTGTATAGTCTACGAGTGGAAGCTGTCAACGATGCAGGTAGGTTAATTGTGATCAGTCGATCATTTGAAATACAGCACCGACCACTGAACCGCTCCGTTGAGTCTACATATTTTTGTAACCCTTCAGGTGGCGTGTCCAGTCCATGGGTAGGCATTAGGACCCTGGAGGCTTCTCCAGCCAGCCTGGCAAACTTCACAGTGGAGCAGAGAGAGCAGGGCAGGGCGTTACTGCTGAGCTGGGATCAGCCAAGTGTTCCAAACGGAATCATCACGGTACATCGTGTGTAAACAAAAACACAGAACACACAGCAAAGTGTGCACACAGCATTGAGTCGATGAAGCCTGCTGCTCCTCACATAACATGAGACAGTAAAAATAGTCGATAAATACCAATAATTAAGTCGATTCATAAGTAACCAACTCAAAAGACACACAATTTACCATAATCCAGCAACTGATCTGTATATACATGGACATACAGTACTTCACATGTCTTCTGATACACTATTACATGTACAGCAATAGGCCTGCTCCTGAGGTCAGTATAGTCAAGCCTACACATCTTCGTCCCTCCTCTGTTCCCATTATGTCCTACTTTAACCCACCTTCTCTTCCTCTCCTCTCCCACTGCACTGGATACTTCTCCTTCCTCTTCCCTGCTTTCCCTGTCTCCTCCTTTCCAGATGTATAACTTGTACAGTGAGGGGAACCTGGAATTCAGCGGACTCTCACGCAACTTCCTGTTTCGTCGTTTGGAGCCATGGACCATGTATTCCTTGTCTCTTGAAGCTTGTACCGCAGCAGGCTGCACACGCACTCCACCTCAGCATGTCACCACAGCAGCGGCTCCACCTGCTTCCCAGCCCCCTCCCAGGCCTCTCTTCATCGGCCCAGACCATGTGTCACTGACCTGGGGGCCTCCCTCCCAGCCCAATGGGCCTATTGGAGAGTATGTCTTACTTGGGAGAAGTCTGGAGGAAGTGGGGAGGGGAAGAAGTAATGAGGAGGGTACTGACAGAGGAAAGGTAGGTGAAAGTAATGACACAGGTCCGAAGATAAAAGCATTGATTTCTAGGTGTGACCATTTCTCAGACTCATAAAACTCCAGGTGCCACAAATATCTGCAGAAAATTGTGTCGTGCCTTGTTTCCGCTCTTATCACTAATAAAGATATTGTTATGTGAATATACAGCAAATTTCACAGGGATCAGTATGTCTTTCAACTGCAATGGAATTAATAAGATGAAAATTGTGTTACTGTTGTTCAACCCATCAACCTTAAACATCCAACTGTCTTCAAAAGGTGCTGTTCAGACAGTCATCCCCACAACTTGGCGACACCTTCTCATATACAGTGACCGGCCTGCGACCCTGGACACATTATGAGTTCAGTGTCCGTACTCACAACCCTGCTGGGCACACTCGCAGCCCCTGGGTAACTGTGACAACCAGACAGGCCCCTCCTCGGGGTCTAGCCCCCCCAACAGTGAGTCACCTCCAAGGCCAGCCCAGTGAGGTGTCGGTGTCCTGGACTCCTCCTTTAGAGCCCAATGGGGTGCTTCAGTCCTACAGGATTCAGAGAAACAATGTCAGTTTCTCATTTAGTTTTGACCCTACTGTCCTCAGCTACACCGATGAAGACCTCCTGCCGTTTTCAACATATAGGTATTATTCATAAACTATTATCTACCCCGTGTGGATTACAAATAACCACCACAAACTAATTGATCATTTTTAGAAGAGCCTATAAGCTGTTATTCTATCTTACCTTTTCCTTTCTGCAGCTACTCAATCATAGCCTGCACGTCTGAGGGCTGCATCACCAGTCCTCATACAAACATCACAACTCTGGAGGCTCCACCTGCCACAGTAGAAGCTCCCACAGTGGACGACATCACACCCAACAGTGTAAACATTTCCTGGAGCAAACCGCTGACACAGAATGGAGAAGTGACTGAATATGTGCTGAAACTGAACAGTGAAGAAGCGTACCACGGGAGAGGCCTACATGCAGTAGTGTCAGATCTGCAGCCACACACGTCATATCAGCTGGTCCTTTTAGCTTGCACCACCGGTGGCTGCACCACCAGCCCCACAGTGTCCACTGTAACTGAGGAGGCTCCACCCACAGGCCTGCCCGCCCCGACTCTTAAGGTGTGTTTGTTTATTTTTGGCTTCCAGTGAAATTTCTGTTACTAGGTGTGCAATACCTCAATCTGTGGATTTCAGTCGTAGGATTGAAGACACTTCACAGCTCCTACAGTGGAATTGAAATTCAGTGGAACTGAGCCTTTGCACAAATCTGCTGTGCTCTTTAAAGATCTGTTTGAAGTGACCTTTGACCTTTTCCTTTGAAGGTCACTGGCCCAGAGTCACTGGAGGTGAGCTGGAGATCACCTGAACACCCTAATGGCATCATCACGGGGTATGAGCTCCGCAGAGATGGTGAAGTTATCTATGTTGGCACAGAGACCCATTACCACGACTTCACACTTTTGCCAAGCGTGGAATACAGCTACGTCGTCAGGGCCAACAACAGCAAAGGGACAGTGAGCAGTGCAGCAGCAACAGCAAAAACTCACCCATCAGCTCCTTCTGGTGTCGGTCTCCCCACGCTGACGCCTTTGGGACCAAGCCAGGTGAGTCATTCGGCGATTCAGTCCATAAAAGTAACAGCTGAATCATGATATTACGACTAACTACTATTGCGGTTTAAAAGTTTTTGTGCGGTATGTTTTTTCAGGTCAGAGTAGAGTGGAGTACTCCAGCCCGTCCCAATGGAGACATTGTGAGTTACACTGTGCATCAAAGAGATCCAGTCCAGCTCAGCATCACCAGCACTGTGTTCACTGCAGAGGAGAGTGACTTCTCCAACCGACACACCACCCTGCAAGGGCTGGCCGCTTACCACAGGTCAGTTAAAGCACATCTCCACAGTTCACTTTTAGTTTTTTTTGCAGCAACATGTGTTGCATGGACTGTATGTTACATGTATAGATAGGAAGAATATGTACTTTTTTTATTTATTTATTTATTTTCTTTATTGCAAAGCTGAAGGTTGAAGAATTTACATATTCATTAAACTGCATTACCTAAACCACCATAATCCAGGGACTGCTGTACAGAAGTTCACTGATTTCAATGAATTAATCCCTTTAATTTTTTAAGACAGTCAGTCAATCGATTCTTTCAAAATAGAAATTTAACATATGTTTTAAAATGATCAAATTTAAAGTGAGCCCATATAAACTGCTGTAAATTTGAACTTTCAAACTTTGAACTTTGAAAGTAACAGAAATAAGGGAGGAGGGATGAAAAAGTAAACCAGTGTGCTGTATTTTCCAAATCTCTTCTCAGAAGTATGACACATTTCAACACTGGAGCAAATAAACAGAAAGATCTGCTGCAAAAACCATTTGTGTCTTCTCTCACTGCCGTGTATCACGTACCTGCACATAAAAAATTCATCTTGCAAAGATAAAAAGATGCACAACATCGCTGTGCAGTTTGTACTCTGTTTGTATTCTGTTTTGCAGGAGACACCTACACTAAGTCAGTGCTGTATTTATGAAGCCTTTGCTATAAATTACAACACTATTGTGCTTGTCAAAATGCAAATATCTTGATCAGGTGAAAAACAAGCTCTCAATCAAGCTGCCAAAAGGATATCGTCAAGACTGCAGTGTTTCAAAGCAAGAAATCAAGAGAGAGAGAGAAAAAAGGGAAGAGAGTCAGCCTTGAAGCAGTGGCCATGCATCCATCTCTCTGTCTGAAAAAGACAGCAGAGTAGACCAAAGACTATATAAGTGTTTATGTTTGTGTGCGTACGTGTGTGTGAGGGTGCATTCACAGTTGTGTGTCACTGTGCTTGAATACGTGGCTGTACATGTGTGAGCTCGACTGTGTGCTGATAAGATTCAGATGATAAAAGCCCCCCCCCCCGACCTTTTTCCATTCAACTCTTTTCTTCCTCCTCACTCCTCTTTGTCATTTCATCTTCATCTTTCAAAAGAAAACAGCAGTGCAAACATCACTCAGTATTGCATTTAAAAATGAGTCCCTTTATGTGTGTGTAGGTATGAAGTGAGGCTGGAGGCTTGCACAGCGCTGGGCTGCTCCTCCAGTGACTGGTCATCTGTACTCACTCTGGAGTCTCCCCCTGCTGGACAAACAGCGCCACTGTTAGACCTCCAGCCTGACACACACACTGGCCTACAGACCACCTTTCTACTCACCTGGTCCCCTCCAGCTCAGCCAAATGGTAGAATCCTTCATTATGAGGTGTACCGCCGGCTGGATGATACCACTGATACCGGAAGAGGCGATGCAGCAACACTTGTCTACACGAATATCTCTACTACTTGCAAAGATGAAGACCTCCAGCCGTATACAGTATACCAGTACCAGGTACAATGCTCTGTGCTTTTATATGCATGTGGTTGTTTAGAAAAGCAGAATTCAAGAAATATTAACACAAAAAGTTCAATTGGATTCTGCATAGCCGAGAAGATGGCACAGAAATATGACAACTGAGAAACACCTTTGTAGCCGTATCCTGTCACAGCTGTACATACTTCTTATGCTGTAAATGTACTCCTCCTTGTCCTCTGCAGTAGACATGGAGTTAAAGATTTTTTGTGATCTGTGAACCTCATTTGTAGATAAGATTTGATGTGACTGACACATCAGACGAGGGAGCCTCTTTTCACAATGAAATGTTTTCCTTACGCCCAGTCACACACACACACACACAGATCACGCTCATACCTCATCCACGCGCGCCAGCATACACAGACATACGCACACAAGCCAAGTAATCAGACAGGTGTTAAATGGCGGGGTCCATATTCATGCTGTTGTGCTGTGCTTTGGAACGCTAATTGACAGGCTAGCCCTTTGGAAGCAACAATAACATTAGCATTCCTGCCTGTCAGACGTACGAGCCGAGGCCAGAGAACCTGTGTAATTGATTGAGTTTGCCTGATTGTGGTGCCGTCTTTATTTACGAGGGTCCTAATTTATGACAGGAGGAGGGAGGGAGGGAGGAGCTTTGGGAGATGACGGGCGGGCAACAGAGCCATTAATCACTGGGCCCTCAGAGCACCCCACTTCCTGATTACCAGCCAGCCAATCGAATTAACTGTTAGCCCCCTTGGTAACAGAGCTTGTATTGGAAAGACCTTTTAATGGTGACCGCTACACGTCCCCTGAGGATTTGTCAGTGGGAGATTGGGGTGCGTGGACAAAGTGGTGGTGTGTGTGTGTGTGATGTCCATGAACACATGTACACAGTAGTACTCGTGTGTGTTTGTGTGCGCATGGTATGTAATCGTGTGTGTGTGTTTGGGATGGAGAAGTGAGGAAACGGTATAAATGTTTGGATATTCACATGAAGTTATTCATCATGACTTTTCTCTCATTTTTCATGAAGTTACTTTTTCTCAGTGTCTGCTTGTCTGTATACTTGTCTGTCAGTCTATCCTCTACCGCCGCCTACCTGTCTGTCTTTCTTTCTGCCTGGCTTTATTTTTATTTAGCTGTTAATCTGTCTGTATACCTATCTGGCTCTCATCCTTTCTCTCTGTATTTGAGGCGTACACAAGGACGATAAGTCAGTTCAGTTTAGCACACCGCGGTGCAGAGAGAGAAATCATATTAGGCTAATTACACTGGGTCATAAGCTCCTATTGACAGCTTTATGCTTGGTTTTAATTACTGCCCACTTTCACACAACTTAGCCCCTTCACCCCAAGTAGATGCACCCGCCAAGTAGCTCCGTTGGCCTATCAGAGCGCTCGAATCAAGTCCGCAGTCCAACCGTCCAATAAAAAGACTCAAATACTGTCTGGTAGTTTCCTGAAGTCGTTTGTTGCCATGGCGGCTCCTCTGCTGCCATGGCAGCTAACAGCGTATATTTTTATTTTGTGTCTAATAAGCCAAATCACGGCCCAATAGGAGGAGAGAGGACAAGAGAGGAGAGAAGCAGTAAAAAGTCTGTGGATGATATAAGGACGAGGAGATGAGTTCTACCTTTTAGCACTGGATCAAGGGCAAGGTGATCTGGACTGACTTTAGTGTTGAACTTTTTCTCTCTCTTCTGTCTATGTGGCACAAACTTCTTAATCAAGCCCAAAGCCGTGCGTCATGTCGAGGCTTAAACTGTGTTGCTGCTAAGGGAAGAACATGGTTGTTGCTGGGTAGAAATATTTCATTGCTGCAGCTATAACTTTGTATGAAGGCAGAAGCTAATTAAATTGAAACTCCTTTAAGCAACAAGTCACGTCACAGTTCCTGTATCAAAAGTACATGTGGAGCAGAAAACTTCATAGTATATAGTAGTCCTTCAGTTGATGCTGCACTTTCTTTAAGCTATTTAACTGGATGTTTTGCATCCTCTTTAAGGGCTCTGTTCCATAGACATGTACAGAATCATCATAACAGTAGTGTTTACGTTACTTCATTTATTTCTAAGCCGGGACAGTCCTCATTGATTGACATCATTTAGAAAGTTTTCCTCAGCAGGTTCATGTTAGAAGTTACAAAGTGTCATACAGACAGTATTCTTTTAGGTACTTGAACCAGTAATATAATATGCATAATTTTAATGGCAAACAAACATGTGTATCATTCGTAATCATCTTTTTAGTTGTCAGTGCCTACTGTGTACACACACACACACACACACACACACACTATGGGGGCATCTCTCACAGCTGTTAGCTGCATGCTTCTCTTTGACCTTTTTCTCATCAGGATGACAGCGTGCCCTTTACCTACCGCACCCTCTTCCTTTCATCCCTCACTTCTCCACACAGGCCTTTCCTTCTTCCCACCATCCCCCACACCATTCTCCATTCTTCACCCACGCCATGACAGTATAGACAATGTCCCAAAAGGCTGATAATACATAAACACAGTACGATTCAGAGGACTTGCTGTTGATCCTGGATCAACTTTTGCCTCAACTCTAGCTACACACTGTGTAACGTACATGCCACCATCCCAACCAGGTAGAACACCTGATATGTGTATTGGCAGCACAACCAATGCAGACCCCTGTAGTGTTTTGCTTAAGGATTGTTGTTAGTCTGAATCAAAGTTAGTGAATCAGTTCACACAGATTTTAGGTGGAAACACAAATAAGGTGCAGCAAAAATCTGTCCCACATCTAAAAAAGAGTGGAAAAGAGAATGGACCAGGATGATTATACTGTTCGCAGGAAAAGTGGAGTATCAGCCGGTGGAGTCGGGGTGGGCAACAATAATGGCCAATCACATCAGCTCCTCTCATCCACTTTAAAAGCGGCAGACAGTTTCATGGGCTGATGGACGAGTCCAGGTCGGTCTCTTTGAGAGGAAACTGTAGGTGCAGAATCACAATTCACAAATATTAATACACAACTAAGGGTGTCTGTCCCTTTTTGAGTTTGATGAATTTATGTTGCTTTGACTCTAAGATTTTGTGTTTGTGTGAAATTAGTTTATTAAGTTTATCAAGTAGTTTTCATTGATATGAAAGGGTTTTTTTGTGTTCTCCACCAAATAAAGAAGCCAACAATAAGACGTGGCTTGTGTAACACAAGCACAATTTCAATACATATTAAATATCGACAGAATTATCACAATCCAAGCAGGTTCATTTGGAGTCACCAAATGACAAAGCGGCACAACTCAAAATTTCTCTTCCTTCCTCTGTTTGCTTTCCTGCTTCCTCTCCTCGTGCCTTGTCCACCCGTCCTCCTCTCCTCCTCCTCCTCCTCCTCCTCCTCCTCCCCATTCCCAGTCTCTCCATCTTCCATTCTTCTTTCCCCTCTCGCATCTCAGTCCATCTGTGCTGTCACTTAGATCAATCAGTCTGATTGATCACAGCCTAATTGACTATTATTGAGGTTAATTCAACTCTTAACACGCTTGCATGTACACGCATACACGCACAACACCCGCTATCACAGCTACAAACAGCGCGTCACGCACACACAGACACATACTTTCAACAGTAAAGCTCAGACCCATCCATCTGCCTTCTGCACTACTTCTGACAGGCTACAGATGACTTACACATGCAAATCCCCACCCTGCCTGACCCTGTGCTGTGTACACCCTCTAATTATACCCAACACAAGCACACAAATAAGATTACTCCATGTGTGTGTGTGTGTGTGTGTGTGTGTGTGTGTGTGTGTATGTATGTGTGTATATGTGTGTGTGTGCGTGCGTGAGACAGAATAACTCCTTGATGAAGGTGAAAAGTAATTGTCATGCAGATATGTTAGTGTTGGGTTGCATGTTGAAAAGGTTTTGCTCTCACTGCTGATGGTAGTTTTGATGGATGGTCCAATGAATTGACTTATATCCTTTTTGGTGGTCTGGTGGATTCTGGGTAATTAAGAGAAGCTTTCATCATGAAGAGTTAATAAAATGTGTCTGAAATCCTAATGACGGCAGAAAAATGTTTATGTCTGGCTCTCGCTTTGCGTCACAGTTCTCTCTTCATTTTTCGCTGCCGGTTATACGTGTGAATGAAAGTTTATGATATCATTAACCAATATGTGATTTTGACCGACAGGTGTGGGCCGTGAATTCGGCCGGTCGTTCTGCCAGTGTGTGGACCAATGGGAGAACAGGACCTGCTCCACCTGAGGGTGTAGGTCCACCTGTTTTCCTGCGTGTTTCAGCGACCTCAGCGGTAGTGGACATCCGTCCTCCATCCCGACCCAATGGGATTGTTAGCCTGTACAGAGTTTTGTCTCTGAAGCACAACAACCACACTCTGGTAAAGAACATCGTGCTACTTTAGCAATTCACTTAACCTGTATGAAGGTCCTGTTTGTTTTTGGTACTGCCTTCTTTCTTGTCCTCCATTTTCCATAACTAGAACCTTTACTGTGATCACTCAGTGCCTCCTGTCCCCCTCTCTCTGTTTTTGTGCACCCAAAAACTAAGCTCATCCCCACACTTTCCCCTTCCTGTAGCTGTCAGAGGGTACATCCCACCAGCAGACACTCCATGGTTTACGTCCTTACACGCTGTACTGGGTAGGAGTTGAGGCCTGCACCTGTTATCAGGTAATAGTACTCATAATAGTACATTGTAAAGTAAAATAGCTGTGAAATATTCCTGCTAAAGCAAAGATGATCACCAGTTTGGATAACATCACTAATTTGGAGATATATTGTTTCGCAGAGCATTTTGCATTCACTTGTTATGGTCTGTATTAACTGATTGCTTTGTATTATCATATATTTTTATTGTAACATACTTGAGCAGAGGTACTTGTTGCTCCACTGAACTCGATGTGTTCATATTGTGTAGGTAATTTTCGTATTACCAGGATACTATGCTTGTACACTCTGAAAAAATACTGTTCATCCTTGAAGTCTCTGTTCTGAACGTTTGGCAGTGCTGTAGTCAGGGTCCACTGAACGAGCTCCACACGCTGGCCGCTCCCCCAGCCCTCCAGCCTCCTCCCCGCCCCTTCACCCTGACCTCACGCTCTGTGCAGCTGGAATGGGATGAGCCTCTGGAACCAAATGGAGTCATTGAGAGGTGAGTGGAAAACGTAGAGGAAAACACAGGAAAAGCATTCACTCTTGAGTGAGGCAGACTGCATTAACGGACACGCATACCATCATTTCTCTCCCACTTATTTACTCTCTTTCACTCCATTTCCAGCTGTGAGCTACATCTCAGATCACCCTGCCCGCAGCCCCTCCAGCCTGTACCCCTCCCTTGCGTTGAAGGACCAATAGAAATCTGCTTCTTTGGCAAAAGGCGGAGCTACAATGTGACAGGTCACTTCATGTTTATGACGAGTCAAGATCATTTTAAAATGTACTATAAATAACACTAAGACGTCCTGACACACTTTACTGTAAAATGATGTTTTCAAGAGTCCCAAAACACTGTCCAGCAAAGCAGCACTGAGATATACTTGAGAAGAAGAAAGCACAGAGTAGGAGAGGGGAACAGAGACCAGCGTGATATTAAAAAGCACCGTAAGAGAGAGGCAGCTGAGAGCTTTGTAAAGTGACACCACATTATAAGGACCTGCAGAGGCACTTGCATAGTGTGTTGTCTGTCAGTGTGAATCAACTACTGAACCAATCTGTGCAGGTCTCCAACCGTACTCCACCTATCAGCTGAGAGCTGCCTGCTTCAACAACATGGGCAGCACTGCCTCCAACTGGACCACAGTCACTACACTCAGTGAAGGTAACAAATGCATCCAGTCCCTCAACCCTCCCAGCTAACGAGTCAGAAGAGACATTGGGAAACACAAATGCCTCTCTCTACCCCCTCTCCCCCCCTCCCTCTCTCTCCCTCCAGCCCCTCAGTATGTGTCTCCTTTCTCGGTGGACAGTAACCTGACAGTTATCTGGCTGGACTGGACGGGGTCCTTCTCCCTCAACAGCTACCTGAAGGAGTATAGTGTGACTGAGAGCCAGCTGAGGGTCTATACTGGTTTCTACAGCTATCTCCATATTCCACGCACCTCGCAGAAAAGTGAGAGCACACACACACGCACACACACACACACACACACACACACACACACACACACACACACACACACACACACACACACACACACAGGTACCCACTTACTGTACACATTTGTAACTGGTGGTAACGTATATAAATATTCACCTTTCAGGAGGAAAGTCTACTTTTACACGTAATGCAGCTACAAGTAGAGAAATACACAACTCTTAACAAAATTGAGTGTGCTCTTAGACTAAGTTCAACAGAATCAGTCAACAAATACCATTTTTGTTAGCATCAGTACGGTTACTGTTAAAGGATGAATTATTCCTTAAATTAATTGGCTTTGGCTGACAGGTGTCTGGGCCATATAACAGTAATGTGCAGTAAGCTACCAATATTATGATCCTATATCATATTTAAGTGTCTTTTAAAGGTGAGTGCAGTTTCCATCAAATTTCTTATTTGATTGGCTGTCAGGTTGGTAATGAGGGCGAGCCAGGCCTTTGATTGAGGGGATGTGCTGATGTGACAAAAGTATTTCAAAGAACTGGGAGTCGGCGTGACAGAGTGAGCTGTAGTTGTGATGTGAGACAGTTGGAGTGTCGATGGGAAAATGGGACTGTAGAGACTAATGTTCCTTCAAATTAAAGCCACCAAAGTATGTTTGCTCCTTTCCCTTCCTTTCCTTTGCTCCTAAGTGTGAATGAATCTCGATCTGATGTCATTTTGTGTGTATATGCAGCCTTACAGAGGCAGCCATCACATCAGTCTCTATTCATTTTAACAGAAAACATTTTCTTTGGTTCTGTCTCTCTCTTCTTAGCTCTCTCATTTCAGGTGACTTGTACCACAAATAGTGGGAGTGCCAGTACTCCCACCATCAGATATAGCCCTGCCACTGGCATAGGTAACACACACACACACACACACACACACACACACACACACACACACAGAGCTAGAATTCGTTCTAGTGTACAACGAAACCTTAACCTGAATATTCTTTAGTGACTTAATACAACAAATGCACAAAGAATCCACACATATTTGAACTATTAACTCCTTTATTTGTCTCTGTCTCTGCAGGTCCTCCTGAGCCTGAGGACAGTGGTAAACAGGGCGTCAGCATGTCACCGACACCAGTTTACTCTGAGCTGTGGTTCATCTTGTTGTTGGCCCTGCTCGGTCTGTTTCTGCTGGCCATGCTGCTGGGCCTAGTGCTGCAGAGGTACGCTAGTGTAATATACAGCATGGACAAGAATTTCTTCTCCTCAAGCCTTTCCTCTGCACTCACTGATAGAAAACTGCACTGATACAGACATCTTGGTCATACAGTATCTATACAAAATATAGATACATAGATAATTTATTCTGAATAAAAACAAGAAGAAAAGGCTGAGAGTGATTCTGTCTCCTCTTTCAGAGCTCTGAGGAAGAATCCTTCAGCCAGAGAGCGCCCTCCACTGGTCATGCTTCAGAAGACCAGGAAGTCTGGGGCGGAGACCTACATGGTGAGAGGAGCAGAGAAACGAGCAGCTCAGTGAGGGAGAGTGACAAGATGGTCGAAAGGAGAGAGGACAGAGAGAGACAGAGAGGGACAGTCAGGTTTATATGGAGGTAAAAGTGGAAGAGACATGAGGCAGCAGAGGAGAGAGGGTAAAAAATGAGCCTGGTTCACAACTGTTTGGTCTGATCTCTTGAATCATCAGGAATCTGAGTCAAAACTCTTTTTCTGCAGATTATAAACATTTTAGAAAATCCTGTCTTTGCCAGAGCGGCAGTGTCTTAATCTTTGTCCCACCAGAGGGGGCTGAAAGAACAGCTGGTACTAAAAACTGTTCTTTGAAAAGAAACTCTTTTCTGTGGCTGTTATCAGTGAGTAACTGGTGCAGTGTTAACAGTGAGGATGGTGAAACCTACACTTACACACCTGTCCATCCTTGTTCAGTCTTTCAGAAACAAGGAGTTTGCACAACATGTGTGCTTGCTCTTCTACATGCAGTTGTAGGTCGTGTCTTTAAACAAATAGGTTCATGCAGCTCATGCCTATAAAAAACACTTTAGATTTAGGAACATTTCATCTGATTTATTTTTTAAGATCCCCTCCACACGTGGGTTAGGGTAACATAAAGGCAAACATAAAAAATGTCTTGTGTGTCTGAGATGGTTTATGCAGAAGAAAAGTATATCCACCAATCATTTCCATTTCACAAGCTTACCTGCTGGACAGAGATGTCTCCTACTTCACTGTGTAAAGGCCATTCTTGAGGTCTCCACCTCACACGAGTGTACGCTGAATGCTGGACCACGATTGGCCTCCAGACTCTCTGTGATGTCGCCTCTTGAAATCAGATTTTTAATCAGCACAGAGAAAATTTACACTGTCAGCAATAAATGTGAAAACAGACTTCTGGTGTCGAACTCTGCTCAGTGTAGTTCAGACATTCGAATGTAGGACAAAAAGAAAATCACATTTTGACAGGAGCGCCACTTTCAGTTTGTTCCAAGCCGAGGTGTCATCCCTCTTTATCTCTCAAGTCAGCCATCACCAGTAACACTGCTACTCAAACATGGTTTATTCATTTAGTTTCTAATTTTTGTCGATTTTTTGTTTGTTTTATACTCCTCTTTTTACTAATCTTGCACATTATATTTCTTTAATCATAATTTTCCATTTTTGCACTTTTTTCATTTCTTGTCAATCTTTCTTGCTGTTTTTCTTTTTGTCCTCTCTGCCTCCACCTTCCTATACTACTTTTACTACTCTCTCTCTCTCCCTCTCTCTCTCTCTCTCTCTCTCAGAGGTCCTGCCCTGAGTTGTGCTCTAAACATCACTCCAGCTCTGTGCTCCTCCCCGATCGTCCCACAGTAAGAATATCTTCTGTATTTCTTTGTCAAACCCCTAAATGTTTATCTTATTGTCCCCCTGCAGTTTGACACTGTAGCAGACTGTGTTGAGATCAGCAACGTTATACTTAAAAGCTACACTGTGTACACTGAGGTACGGGATGGTGAATATGTGTTGGTGCGTTTCCACGCATGTCATCTTGTCTGTGTATGCATGCTGTGTGTGTGTGTGTGTGTGTGTGTGTGTGTGTGTGTGTGTGTGTGTGTGTGTGTGTCAGGGGTTTGTCTGCTGTGTTTTGGTTCATTCTTTTAAATTTAAAAGAAACAACAAAAACTCAAACCACATGTTTTAGTCCACTCTCTTACCCAACCGGCCAATCCTTGCTGAGTAGTGCCCCCTGCTGATTATTGATATTATGACAAGACGGCTAATACACATTTACAATTAAGATACAATTTGATTCAAATATAATATTTGTTGTATATTATTTACATCCCAAATCGATATTTTCCTGTTCAGTGATGAGGTTTTTGTTGTGGTCATGCCGTGGAGAGTTCAAACTACAGAATGCATTGGAAAGGAGTGAGCAGTGATATAAAATACATCTGATTTGTAATAAATAAAAATTCCATCTTTCAGGGTCTGACGGACACAAAGATAATCGGCAGCAGCTCACGGTTCAGCCCCATGTCTGTGCTGCGGGTCCCCAGCCAAACAGACCTCAGCCAGGCCTACTCCCAGCATTCCTTGCACCGCAGCGTCAGTCAGCTGATTGACAGGAAGTCACTAATGATGGAGGAAGGAAGCTGGGACAACCCGCTGGGACAAGATTCTGGACTGGTGAGGATGGATATCTGTTGCTAAATCAGTGTGTTGAAACCTTGTTGAACTCTCAGGTCAGGTGGTCGTTGAGGAGAGTCTGAGAAACCATTTGTGTGTTCAGCGGAGTGAAGTGTAAACGTACCTTTGCTCTCTGTCACTGGGCCTTTGAAATCCCTCATTGTGACCTCATGTGTTCTCTTTCAGTATGTGGAGGAAGATGAGTTTGTGGACGCCATCAAGGCTTTAAGTTCTGTGAAAAAGGAGCACACCATGTTCACTGACACTCATCTTTAAGACAAGATCTCCACATCTCATCAGGTATCACAGACGCAATGCAGACGTAGTTTCAAACCAGGACAGTAAAACATTCTCACTCGAACAGGACCGCTCAGTATGGAAAATTACTTCTATCATTCACAGCGCTTGAAATATGACTTAGGAAGTCCTGAAATATAATATTGTGCATCCATTGTGAAATATTGATGGCCAACAGTCATTTTTCAAAATGCACCAGGTCAGTGTTAAAAATGTTTTAATGATGTTCAGTCATAAAAGAATGCCAGACCCAAAGGCCTGAAGTTCAAGGAGTAACAATGGTTTCTTTACTGCATCCATCTTAAACTACATTGAAACAGGTGGTGTGACATCAAAGACTGCAGTTCAGATACGGATCCGGTCAGCTGTGATTGTGTGGGTCGTGTGTAAAAAGCTGCAGTATATTGACTCCATAGCTTGAATGTTCCACATGTGGATTGTAATGATCCCGTTAACTCAAACCCTGCTCACATGAAGAAACAAAACAGTCGTGAAATGACTCAGCAAACTGACTGAATGTCCTGGCTCTGTTATGATCCGCGGCCTCTGCTTGCCAACCTTTAGTAGTTTAGTTTTGCTGCTTACTGTTCAGAATCAAACCAGTCAAGGAATCCAGTCATGTCAAAGGTTACAGGCCTCTGCTTCAACACGTAATTGTGCCTAGAAAGCTTCCTCCTTACCAGCAGCAGTAGTCCTTTAGTTGTACTGAGACTCGGCCTCGGTGTTAGCTTTATGCCAAACAATGTTTTGTAATGTGTTAAATGTGGCTGGGAATCACTGATGTGCCGTCTCACTGCTGACTGTTGTGATGTAACTTAAAAGCCCAAACTGAGATTTGTTTTGTTTTGTTTTGGTTTTTTTTTACCATCAGTTGTGAACATTTACTGAAAGTTAGATTGAGAAGGAACCCAAGCTTTGTTCAGACGAAGTGAAGCTGAACGTGGGTTTGATTTCATGGTTTAGAGATCTCTGTAATGTCCTGTTTCAGTGTGAAAGCAGCAGTGAAACACAGCTCATATTTGGATTCCACAGAATGAGCTTTTAGAAGCTAAACATCTTAGAAACACGATTCATCAGAGCAAGATGTTGACTCTCTGTGTAATGTTGATGGTGTTTTATGTATAAAATTGAAGCCTAATGAACTGTTATATAACCTTTTCTCTTTTTTTTTACATTGGCAGTATTATTTCTGGTTGTTGTACAAAAAGTCTTATTTATAGGTGATTCATTGAACAATGTTTGTGTGTTTTCTGGGAAATTATAAATAATGGCCAAAAATATTCTTTTCTACTCGTGTTCTTACTTTCTTTCTTCACATGAAACATATCTGAAATATGAACACACCCTTTATGAATTTCTGTATTGGTTCCTTTTCCTGTTACTGATAATATACAGTCTATCAAGTATCTATGTTCTATGTCTATTAAACTTTAAGGTGACATTTCCTGACCAGGATAGCTTGATGTTGCATATTCTAATGTAGTGTTTCTAGATTTATGCAACAGTAATTTTCCACTTTCTCCTTTTTACAGTCCAAAAATGAGAGGAGGGTTCCTGTGAGAACAAATTAAAGACAGCTTGTAGCACTTTAATATTGTTTTAGTCCATTGTGAACAGAGATGTCAGTATTTAAGAGCAGCAGCTCAAAATTAAAGACACAAACGTACCAACTCCATGTTCAATGTAATATCAATGCATGAGGATACAAACGTGTTACAATGACAAATGACAAAAACTCCACCGGTGACACGGGAATATTTGTTCCAACATGAGGTTTGTATTGTGCCTCAGTTTAAATATTCATTTAAACTTGTAGAAATACAATTATGAAAGCAAAATAGTTTGCACATACAGTTGAATGATGATGATGATGATGATGATGATGTGTGTGTGTTGCCAGGAGTGAGGAACACAACTGAGATATACTGAATGCTACCTCCTAAATGAAGCTGCTCCATCTGAATTTGTGATCTAACTGAAGATAAAATGCCTATTCGGTCAGCTGTTTTCTGCTGAGTTAGCAAAACATCAGCTGTGCAGAGCTAACACACACATGCACACACACACAGTGCAAACACAGGGGGCCGGTATCTCCATCAAAACTATGCAGCAGTAATCTAGTTTTGCTCCCGTGTCCCTTAAGGGAACATCAAGGCAAGTTTGGAATTAACAAACTGGCAGTAACAACTGTGCCCTCGCTCAAGGACACCAGTCTGACAAGGGCACTTCTAAAACATTCACAGCCACATTCACAGCTATTGTCAGCCACGGAGGGAGGGAGAGGTTGTGAAAACAGAGCTTGTGGAGTGATTGTAAGGGACAGTATGGCCCTGAGCCACACACACACACACACACACACACACACACACACACACACACACACACACACACACAGGGTTTTATTAAACTCATAAATCATGATGACGACAGACGGCGTCTCAGAGAGGAGACTGTCTGAACGGGAAGGTTAGTAAAATGAAAGAGCTGGGGAGACACACACACACACACACACACACACACACACACACACACACACACACACACACACACCTCTGTGATGCTCAAGCAAAACAAAAATGGTGCACTTTGGCAGGTTGTCCACACAAACCAAGCACTAAAAACTCAGCAGTGACTGGCAGCGTTTGTTTCAGGCTGTTTTAAAGGTCAACACTAAAACTGCTTTGATGACCATGAAATCATTGACGTTTTGTTTGAATTCGTCTTGTCAGAGTCATCACAGATTCTTGTGATTTTCACAGATTAAAACATGTCAGATCCCAAATAATTTCTGTAACGTTTTCCGCTGCTTTTAATCTGTCATTGGTGACCTTTGCCTGGAAAACTGGAGTTAATGTTCCTGAACAGTGTCATGTTGCTCTATACAATGTGTTTTTTATAATAATGAAAATTATTATTACTATGTGTTAAAACGTGCATACAAAATGTATTTAAAACAAAACAAAAAAAGTGTTTCCAGTCTGCGAACTGATGCGATACTCTTCAGCTTCGTAATAACACAGATTCTGTAAACAGCTGAACGTTTGCTCCCTCCCTCAGATGAACTGTGTCCAGCTGGAAAACCAACCAAACGACTGCATTTCATCACTGTCCATTGACCTCTTCATCTTCTGAGAGTTCAAGGAGGGAAAAATGTGCAGTTTTGAGAGCTTTTAGTGAACACTGGCTCTGAAAGTTCAATGTCAGCATTGTATTTGATCATGTAGGCAACTGTAAATAATATCACGACATAATGCAGCATTTCAAACATACACAATGTAAAACACGGTATGGATGTACAGGGCAGCTTAAACACACAGATACGTATTCCTTTTAGGCCGCTAGCGTCTGGCTGTAATATAATGTAAACATAGCCAGAGAGGAGCTGAGGGGCGACAGATCAGGACAGACAAACAGTTATGTGCTGAAATACACTTTAAACTTTAGCATTTTTTTATAGAAAATAAAAACTAGCAAGTTACTTTTAATGTTAGTCTTAATAGTGCAAGTGCAAATGCAGTTAGGTCCAATAGCATGGTAGTATCAATATAGGCATTATATGATTATCAACAATACGTAAAGAACAACAGTGTAAGTGTCAACACACCATCACACACATCAATGCATCCTCATTAGGACTTTGTTCTGAATATGTCTGTCTGCTTTCCGTACAGTTAATGAGTGTATCAAAATGTACATCTTTGTACAGGCAGGGACCACACGGTAAATGATGAGCAATGTGCCAAAAACTACTTAAATAGAGGTTATATAGCTGCTGGATTTGGCAAATTATAATAACATTTCAGGACAGTCTTTCTAGTTCTTTTCCCCTTTAGCAATTTCTACAGGAGTCCTCACAAGGGTTGTTAAAAAAAAAAAAAAGGTACCGTAGATCAAGAGCTGGTCTGGACTCCCAAACCAGCAGCATGGAGATCTCACAGGAGGTCTGGGCTCAAGCAGAGTAAAGGTTTAGCTCCAGCTGTCCTTTCTCAATGTATCATAGCCCAGCTGCACTGGTTTTGTTTCCTACAGAGCGTACACTCAACATTCACCGTTGTATGTTTGGGAGAGAACGACTTGGTTCCCCTCCAACTACAAAGAACCAGCCACAGATAAAAATTCCCAGGTGATGGGAAGAAGGACAGACTCTCCAGTTTGAATCTCCGTCAACATTATGTACACTTTTACAACAGGTGCTGATCATGTCATACGCAACGCCGATCAGCTCAGCTCATGAGATCTAATTTGGTCTGTTGTAAATCTATGGTGGGGTAATTCTGGCCAAAGCCAGCAGTGGACAGGTCCGTTACGCGGCTCCACAATGAGCGCAGTCTTCACAAGCCTTTGGTCACAATCCTCTTTAGTGAAAACACACAAACAGGCTGATAACTGTCAAGTTAAATAAGGCACTGCAACAGTCATCTATAACAAAACAAGACACATCGAAGTCTGTTTCAAAGGGAGTAAAGTGATGTAGTGTAGGTCCTTTTGAGTACTGAGAGTAGTTATACTGTGATACTGTAAAAAAATAAAATCTAAATGATAAGAATCAGTGTGATCTTGCACAGGCGTCGCTGCTTCTCTAACTGAACAGCTGTCTCTGTTCAGACGTAAAGGTCCTATCCTGTGTGTGTGTGTGTGGCTAACGTTGATTTGTTGTGATCTGAGTGATCTTTTTAATGGATCAATCTCCAAAAAAACTGTGAGGTTCCAGCTGTGTGCCCGCTTTGTTTTCTTTTGACTCGTCATAGCAGGAAGAGCACAGGTGTCACTGACAGACTGCATTCCATTTCGGTGAGCTCGATGTATTGTCCTGGTTTTGTAGATGCTGACTCACTGTCGCGGCTTACTGGGACACTCGATGGAACTGAGCCATCGCTAAGAAATGTAGTTCCACCTGTGCTTTTTCCTGCTGTAGCCAGTCAAACTGTTTGTTGAGTAGAAAGTACGATTTCATGCTGCTGTTAGTAGAAGTTAATCACGCAGCTGGCCTGTGACACACATCACCATTTGGCAACCCTGAAGCCTTGTTCACCATGATACGTCTGTCTGTTCTGCATCTTAATTCCACTGTTGCATAGTTGTCGTTGAACCATCAAACAACAAACCCAGAAGGTTTTACTGCACGCTGCAGCCGGGAAATGACGCTACCGCTCGCTGACAGTTGGCTTTTAGTGTCATTGCTTCAACAATAAGCATTGTGTCTCTGGCTGCAGCATCAGGATTCAAGTAGCTGCCAAGATTCTGGCTGGAGTGACGTGTTTAAGGTACGCTGCAGAAGAATCCACTCAGCGACAGAGAGCACATTCTGTCAGACATCATGAGCTCTGCATGTTGACAAATCTATAAGGAACTGCTGCTGAAACGATTAGTTAACTGAGAGAACTGACAGAAACTGAGCTTTGTTTCAGCTTCTTACATGTCAGGATTTGCTCCTTCTTCTGCTTTACATCATTGTAAATGTAATATTTTAATGGAAATCTTCTGTTTGTAGTAGAAGTTTCTCGTTTCTCGTTCGAAAGCAAACATTTCGTGTGAGCTTTAGTAATTCTGGTCCAGTTTCCCAGACAACAAGTGGATAAAAACACGTTAAAAATCTGCTGTGTGAACCTTTGTGAATTCCATTTTGCTTCCATTAGCTGCTAAAGGTCCCACAGGATAAAGTACTCCTTGGATAGTGTTTGAGACCCTGTTCGACAACTGCTGATGTGCTTCTTTGCTTTTTTCCTTTTATTTTAATGAACCTGGATGAGTTAATGATCCAATCTACACATCAGTGGCCAAACACTTGTGCTTCAACCATTGCTGTTGACAACACCTGGCCAAACAGGTGTTCCTGTAGTTACTATATGTTTGCTTAGATGTAGAGTGGACGACACCAACACAGAGAGACAAAGCAATTTTAGCTGTTCTCCAGGACTAACCGAGATTTTTGTGCCTGGAAGTGATGACCTCATCACCCTCATCATCTCTTAAAACAACCAGAAGCAAACTGAGATAGTTGGAGCTCCAGTTGTACCCAGCAGTGTGACAGAACTTAAAAGATCAACACCAAAATGCACCCCTGCCCTGGCTGACATGACATGCTGTTAGAGCGTTGGGGCGTTGTGTCTGCTGCTTCAGGTCAGCTTTTGTCGTCAAAAGTATGAAACCGATGTTTGAATTCCACTGAAGGAAATTTAAAAAAAACGTTTAAATAAATGTTCTTTTCAGTGTAGGAAGCAAAGTGAGTAGAGGAGACTCATCCTGAGACAGACTCGTTCAAACATGGTAGCATCTTCTATGGAGTCCCAGAGGAGGAAAAAGTCAGGTGATGGGAAAGGTTGTTGGGGTGGACAGTTGAGTAGAAGAAAGCTGGTTCCTGCAGCTGAAGCCTCCTTTGACTGAGGTCAAAAGAAAAGGCTGGTGGGCGCAGTGCGCTGTCACAGGCTGCTGTCCTGATTGGACAGCTCCTGGGTCAGCTTCCTGTGTCGCGGGGACGTGGAGGACGCCAGTTTGGTTGGGGAGGGGGAGGCATTGGAAGAGGAGTCGCTGCCACCACCTTCAGATCCAGAAGGGAGGGAGGAGAGGTGGGGGACTGGGGGAGCCCTCTTCCTCCCCAGAAAGCCACCTTCTAGTACTCCCCTCTTCTTCACGCCTGACTCCGGCTTGACCCCGTCCCCTCCTGATCCTGCACCGTCTCCATCCTCTGGTTGTGGGTGCACCTTTCGCCTAACGTCACCTCCGGGAACTGGGCTGTCGGGAGGCTGTCTTGGAGACTCTTGACCGCCTTCTGCCTTCACCCCACAAACACCAGCAGCCGTCACAGCGCCGATATTTGTGGTAGAGCTTGAACTGGCTGTTCGGCAAGCCCAGAACTCCATCGCTGAGGCTCTCCTCTCACTGTCCTCAGGCCCAAAATCACAGAGCGAGCGGCGGGCGTCAGGGGCCTGGCTGGGGCCCTGTGTGGATGTCTGACCTGTGCTGTCCAGGACGCGACTCAGGCTGAAGTTCTGGAAGTCTCTACAGAAACACAGATGGACGGAGTCAGTTACATGTCATTTCAAAACCAGCTGCTAACAGTCCATCCTGGTTCTGGAGAGCTGCAGCGCTGCTTGTTTTGCATGCATCTCTGCTCTGTCCACACTACATCCCAGTTATCAGGTGAGGGCAGAGCATGGCACGATGAAAAAGTGCTGGCTCTGTTCAGGATGAGGAGCACCACTGTAATGGTCAAGTCCCCCAAATTACAAAAAACGTCCTCACTTGTTATCCTGGCATCAAACCTAGCAGCCAGAAACAATTCTCTTCGTTATTCTGAATAAGCCACACAAGTTGCTGCAGACTGGTATCAAGTAGCTCTTAAGTTCTAATGTAAACAGTTGAACGTTAAAATCTCAAAACCTGGGCAAAGAAAACCTAAATAATCTTGATGGCTTGATACCACGCGGTGCTGTGACAGCCATAACAAAAGAAACATTTGGCTCACCTGAGGTTTACTTTGTAAAACAGTACTTTGGAGTCTGGCCAAAAAGAACAAAATGATGGAGGGATTCTGGGCCAGACACACAGTGGGCTGTAGGACCTCTAGCCCCCCACCCCCCAAACTATCAAAACAGTGCATGACCTAAGCTCACAGGGGTCAGTGAGGTTGTCTGTAATGTGGGTGAATCGACCCTTTAATGTATCTGCACAGTGACACAAACATTACTTCACCGGTAGCTGTGGAAGGACTCTGTTCGCCGAGCGCGGGCCAGCAGGGGGCTCTCTCTGTAGGGTCGCACAGCTCCATACGTAGCCTGGCTCTCAGGAATGGGCTCTGGGGCCTGTAACTGCAGACTGAAAGACAAGACAGTGAGGGAGAAAGGTAAGAGCTTCAATCATTATGATACTTATCACAATTATGATATTGAGACAGACAGTTTCTTATTTTGTGTATAAATGTTTGTCTGGATGTCTCTTTTGTGACAGAGAGTGAAGTGACGAACACACATCAATGCAGTGTGTGTGTGTGTGTGTGTGTGTGTGAACTTTGTCTCTAACCTCGAGCAGGACTCTCTGAGGCGTGTGTGGTGCAGTACGGAGGGGGCGGGGCTAATATTTGGTGTAGCACAGCGGGAGGTGCTCAGGTCACACTGGTCCAGCAGCTGCAGCAGCTCCTCCTCTGTTGGCCCGCCTACATCTGCAAAACACAAGAGCAGCTTCAGAACACACACACACGCAGTGTTTCATCAAAAGAAACGTTTAATCCTGGAAATCGTCCAGATTAGCAGATTGTTCTTGTTGGTGAGTAAATGCAGCCATAAACATTATTACTGCTGTCCTTCGTCTCCTCTGCCATGAACACACGTTACCTTCCACACTGCTGTCTCTCTCAACCTCCCCTCCTTCTCTCCCCTTTCTGTCTCTATTTCCTCACCCTCTCTCTTCCTCTCCTCTCCTTTGTTCGCAGTGTCCATCGCCGTGGTCAGGTCCCACATTTGGATGCTGCCGTTGCCATGACCAGTGAACAGATAGCGCCGAGGTCGCGATCCCATCCGGCTTGAACCCTCACACTCCCGTACCATGAAACAAGAGATGGTGGTCCCGTCGACCGACTGCACCTCACAGATCCTGAGAAACACACACACACGTGTTACCATGTAGCATGCAAACACCTCAGCCAAGTACCAAAAGCTTACAGATTTAGAGATGAAGCATCCTCCCTCCTTCCGGTTTATAACAATAAAACATAAAGGTCAGAGGAGCAAAGGTGAGAGAGAAAGATGTGTATTCTACCTCTTTCCAGTCGACGAGAGCCTCACAAACAGCTTGTTGGTGATGGGGATCACCTTCTGTATGAAAACCTGCTGATCGTCTCTCTCTCCAAATGGACCTGAGAGCAGAAAGCACAGTCGTCTGGATTCAACACAACGCAGTTCCACAACATTTGGTAGAGCACATAACTAGGAAGCTTGAACATTTTGAGAAAAAGAAAATTGTGCTTGATTAGTCTCTGCAGGTGGACACATGTTTGTGTCTTTAAGGCAACGCACCAGCTATTTAATCAAGTTCCCATTAAAGAAGTTTAGTTCATGTGGTCAGCACTTCACATAGAGTGATAACACTCATTCATATCTGTACGAGGTGCACTGTAACCTGTTTACTGAATATGAATGCAAAGATCCATTTCCTCCTTATAAATGCATCTATCCTTTGCTCTTTTGAATCCGCCTCGTCAGATTCTTCTAACTCTCTCACCGATATCATTCCCTGAGCAGTAGCTCCCATGGCTCTCCGTCTCCTCCAGGGACAGTATTTTGAAGGATGCGAGCGGGGTGGAGCCTGGCTGGGTGGAGATCATCCCTCTGAACCGGGTCACCGTCCATGTCCGGACGTGGTTGTTGTCCGCGCACACTGACGCACACAGAAAAAACAGGTATACACACGCAGGTGTGAAACACAATGAACAAGAGATTATGTGTCTACAGTCTGCACTCACAGCTTCCTCACCTGACACCAGATGCTTCTCAGACAGCATGATCTTTGTCACGGGGCTCCTGTGCACAGTGAACGTCTGAAAGAGCTGTGGGCCCGATCCCACTGTCTCCGGGTGTTGCACGATCACTCTCACCGCACCGCTGCTAGTCCCGTAGGCTATCTCTATCCAATTCCCACTCACACCTGAGAGCAGAGAGAGGACAGAACGATTTAACGTCAGGCCAGTAACTGTGATTTATGTTGCATTCAAAACTGTCTGTTCACATCCCAGGAGGAGAAACTGAGGGTTGCTGCAAAGAAGCAGCACAGAAGATCTATACAATCAGCACAGTTTCAAGGTGGACACCCAAGATTAGTGTCACCAATTCAGGATCAGACCAAATGTGAAATATGGTCCCAGAACATTTTTTTTTTAAAAAAAGGTCTACTGACTGGTCTTAGGTGTGAGGTAGACAGACAGTGCAGTGATGGCGTCGTTTGAAGGGTCATGATAAAGCTCTGTCACCAGAAGATCATTGTCCTTCATTCTCAGAGGAAACTTTTGCATATCTGAAAGGAAGAAGACAAAATGTCAGGGTGTGGACGTTTGACAGATTATTGACTCCTATTGAATCCTTTCAATGAAAATGAATGACTCACAATGGAGCTTTTATGAGCATTTTATAAGCAATAATCATACGAAGTTGTGCTAAAATCATTTGCTGTAGCATATCCTTTTCTTGGAATAGATGCTGTCCATTCAAATATCCAGTAAACTGAGTGGCAGACAGAAGATGGGTAACCCTGTGTGTGCATGTGTTTGTGTGTGTGTGTGTGTGTGTGTGTGTGTGTGTGTGTGTGTACCTATGTAGTAGATGGAGCCATTGTTGCAGCCCAGGAGTAGGAAGGATCCTGCTGTGTCACAACTGGTGATCGGAACCACATCTTGAACCTGACATACACACAAAAAGGTGAATAATCACAAGTTGAAAGCACACATACTGAACGTTCAATGAATGGCTGAATACAAGCACACTGTCTTCAAATATCTAGTGAAATTCGATTGAAAACACACCCCATAACTTTACTGTCCATTCACTTAATCAAACAGTAAGCACAAACACGATCCTCTACCTGCCAGTGCTGTGTGACAGCATTCCACACTCCAACCTTCCCTGTGTGGCTTGTAGCCACCAGCTGGTTTCCAATGAAGAAGAGATCATCCACGGGTACGCCGAGACTGAACACACCTGGGGTCGTGGGGAGAGGTAGGAGTCAGTGTAAACTGGGGGACGGTGGATGGAGAGTGAAGGCTGAGGCAGAGATTGTAGCACGGATGTCACAGTTGTTCTAAGAGCATACAAGAATCCCCACTGACAATTTTTCATCACTACATTTTAATACATCATACTTCTCAAACTCCTGAAGGGTCAGAAGAAGCCTGATAAAAGCACAGACACAAGCGTACAGTGTTTACCTATCTCATTGCCACTGCCACCATCTTGGATGCTCCAGAGGATGATGCTGCTTTCAGAGGCGGCGGCCACCATCTTGTCCTTGTCTCCATGCGGGCCGCCCACCACCTTGGCGTTAAGTGCGATGCGTTCAATGGTCCAGTCAAGGTAGGGTGAAGAAAACACCTGCTGCCATCCAGAAGATTCCTTTATCCTGTGGCAAGGTCAGACACGCAAACATTTAACATGTTAGAAATCAGCTGTTTTATCTCACAAATCAACACTTCACTTATTTGACTGAACATGTAAAGCACCAAAGATGACAGCTTGTAGTATTTAGTGAGAAATATGAGACTCTCCATCTTCATAAATGATTAAAAGTCTCCTCCTGATGAGCTTTAGAGTGGATGACATGTTTTAACCAGCGGTGTTGTGGCAGTGTTACCTGTAGCAGATGACAAAGTGTGCATAAGCCGCTACAATCCAGTTATGGTGTCCAGCTATAATCAGCACCTTTCTGGGGTCAACCACAGGACCTGCGCACACACACACACACACACACACACACACACACACACACACACACACACACAAAATACAAATAAACACACTAATCTTCATTGCCTGATTATCAGACGGAATTTCCATTTTGTTTTTACTTTTCATTATGTCCATTTCTGAATCACTGGATAAAATGGAAATGGATATAAAACCTAAATTTTTCTCCATCCGTCCAGAGCACACACAGTACACACTTTGTTCACTGCAGCTCACTATATCCTCTGATGTCATCCTCAACAGAGAGCAGACCGATGTGAAACTGGGCTGCCTCAGTCAGCGCACTAAAAGGATGTGTCAGGTCACATTAGCTCCAGCATTAATGCACCCTCACAGAAACACACACACTGATACTCTCTTACCGTCACACACATACAGATGTGACACACATACTATGAACATGTAGAAAAACAGACAAACACAGACATAACCAGTGTGCATGCTGGAGCACCTGCAGTGCGCACAGTCCGGTGGTAGCAGGCAGAAGGCGCACAGTGCTCTGATGAACCCTATACTAAGAAAGATTTCTTGCACTTGCAAGGAACAGCTGTAAGCATACATATGATGTCCAGATTATGACCGTTATTTGTATTCTAAATTCAGACACACTTCATAAGGCACCCCCAAGTTACTCACCCAGTTTGTGATGGTCGTCCGTTCCAGGTGGGCCAGACAGGGAAGGGTGAGGAGGGGGACCGACACGGGTGAAGCCCTCTGCTCCACTTGGACCCGGCCGCTCATCAGAGGAGGAGCCGGAGGCTGCTGAGGCAGGGCTCGACTTGCGGGCGGGGATGGCTGCCAAGGAGGGAGACACTAATGTTAATAAATATTTGTGCAGATTCATATTTTTATAGTATTCTGTTACTTAAAAACTGGTCATTTCATGCCTGCAGCTGTTTCTGGAACATCACTTGAACATTCTGTTTACAGTTGTGGTACTTTGTTTGTTCTGTTTTCAGTTCATTATCAGCATCGCTCAGTTTCATGTCTTTACCTGGGGGCGGCAGGTAACCATGGAAGAGAACACTACCGCAAGATGAGCGGTCCAGTTCCTCACACAGCAGCAGGCGGCGTACTGTGCGCACACACACACACACACACACACACACGCAGTGAGCCCATGACGACTAGTGGTTTCTTTGACAATGTTAGTGATAAATTACACATGACTAATTATATCCTGTCTTTGAGTTGGAGGAATCCACTGTCATTTCAGTTGTATCTAATAACTTTGCATTGTGTGAAGTGCTCTACTGTACATGTTAAGATTTTAAGCAGGTGACAAGTTTCCACAAAGGTAACTTTCCCATTCATATACACAGACAATGTAGGGAAGTTACAAACACTGAAACAGGAAGTGAAACAACATTAGAGTTGATGGAACTACCAGTAATAAGGTTCTGACCTTGGTCAAGTTGTATCTGAAGCCACAACAACTCTTGACATGACAGGAAAACACTTCACTCGTACTATAGATGTTCAAACTGAACCCCAAAAACTCCACATACCCTGCTGGTACACTACACCACAGACATGCAGTAACTGCTGACAAATCCAAATCCAAAAAATGTAGTGGCTAGAGGCCAAACTTGATATAAGACAGATGCATTATGAAGTTTCCATAAAAACTCTGTGCAGCAACACACCTAAAGGAGTTATCCCGTAAAACTCTGCTTCATGTCGCAGGATACTGATGTTGACACCCCTACAGAGAAAAAAGTAGCACAGGCATCCTGGTTACAACATCACACTCTGTCTAACAGTCGGAGACATTTTCTGAATGGTGCCGTGATTCCTTACCGCAAGTCCAACTCTTTGGTTCGGAGGAAATTCAAAATTGGGGCAAAAGCTGTAGGGTCTCTGTCAATAAATATCTGGAAGTGGAGGGACAAATATCACGAGGCAAACTCAGGGATTAATCGGCCATTGAAAGGAAAGTCATTGCTTACAATTCAAGTGGTGACACAGAATTAATCAGCAACAAACGAGATGATCAGTAATAATTTAATGAGAAATAATACACCTGCTTTCAGCCCCTCAAATGTGACGATTGGCTGCTTTTCTCTCTAAACTGAGCTGTTTCACTGCTTTTGGGCATTTTATTGTCTTAGCAAGTAATTGACAGATAATTGCCAGATTAATCTGTAATTGAAATAGTATCTGAAACCCTTCACAAAACAAGGCGTCCTCTAACAACAGGCAAAGGGATGAAACTGACGGATGTGGCCACAGAATTTGTCTGATACGATCTGAAATGGTGTAATGTCACGTCTTGTTTGTTGATACAATCTTGGGTCGTGGGGTCCTGCGTTACATTTCAGTGAGTTGCATCAGCAGCAGAACAAACGTCAGGTCCCATCAGCTGGAAGCTTTTAGAGGATTTTCAGATACTCTGTCTTAGTTTTCAAATAAGCAGCAACGACGGTTATACTCACAGCTCCAGTTTCATCCCGAAGGGTGGATATCCTTCCACTCAGCAAACTGGAAAACACACACACACACACACACACACACACACACACACACACACACACACACACACAGTGCTCCAGTTAGCCCTAGCACGTCTCTGTTTCCACTTACCAGCAGTGTCACCACTACCTCGAGTACACCTCTTATTTGCGCAGTAGCAACAACTTGTTGATTCTGAACTACAGATTAGTGCTGCATCAGCATGTACAGCAAGTTTGTACGATGAAGGACTTCATATTGACTGCACACTGCAGACAGCTGCAGACAGCCGCAGACACACTGACCGGCAGGCATGCAGACAGGTGCGCTGGCAGACAGACTGACAGGCATTTAGCACACTTGGTCAGCTGTTGTCAAACTGTGAGCTCAGTCCAGAGTTTGACTTTGTGTCGGCTGTGGTATTTGCCCAGCCCCAATCGGCTGATTCACTCTTACAGTCATTGCCTCTAGGGGAGAACTCACACCTTATTAACTCGCCAGAATCACATGAAAACACCCATATGTGCTGAAACAGATATACTTAGTCCATATATTGCAATGACTGTCAAGACCTCCCCAAAAAAATCTTAAAACAAAGGGTGACCATCACACTGTTAATTTTGAATACTGGATGAATATAAAATGAGACTTTTGCCTCTCTAAAATAACAAATAAAAGCACATTTAAAAGGTAACTCCACTGACTTCATTTTCCAATCATAGCGGGCTGTAATTGTAACCCTTTCACATTTTCCATCGCCACAATGGTAGAAGTATGAAGCAAGACAGACAGGAGATAATGGATCATGCCTACTTAACATTAATTATGTAAGACAAATGCTGTTTTACGGAGTTTCGGCTGCCTCAGAGCACGCTCACTGACTCATTGAACCTGTTTCTGGTACAACTCCTACATGCTGCAGCAACAGTACCAGTGCAGTTTAATTAACCTGCTCTCAGGGGGCTTCTGAACAAGTTAAATTGACTCCATCTGAGTCCCACGTTAGTCTGGTTTAACAGCCTCTGCTCTGAAATATTTACGCTAGAGGACTTGCTGTGGTTATGCAGACAGATTCAGTTCGATTTCTGCCACACACACACACACAGACAAATGTTCCTATAGTGCCCTTTATACTCTAACATTGCACTTATGTTGCTAATACTTCAAAAGACCTCATCTGTTCTGGCTCCCAGATGACCCAGGAAGACCAGCATTCAGACTGGGCTGCATTCATGTGACTTCTCATGGGTTGACCAAGAGATGAAGTGGGAACAGCACGAAGAGCCAGATCTGTTAGTATCATCGGCTTTGACAAAAGTCCACATGCTGATAACAGTTAAACAACCTTGAGAAGAAGGAGTCTGGGATCCACATCAGAGTCTGCCTGGAGGTGCTGAACCTACGGTATAAACACACAATAACACATTGATTACAAACACTGAGAAATGTAGAGTCAGTGCACTTATGAGCATGAAAACGGTGGATGGATAATTGGCTGAGCAAAGAGGCATGACATTCATGGAAGTCCTAGCTTCAGGATAAAACCACTTCATACAGTGTGGTCAGTCTGAATGATTAAAAAAAAAAACTCGTGCGTAAGAGAGTGTGAGAAAGTGATGAGAAAAAGAGGATTGATGAAGTAACCTACACAACCTTGGAGTGGTGTATCTACTTCAGCTACATCCATGGCTGCTTGGCCATGTAGATTATCATCATACACGTAGGTTACGTAGCCAGAGCTCAAATTTCCCAAATGATGACCATCATCTGTCGAGCTGTCTTGTTGACGAAGCTTACCTTGTCCCACCGACGTTTAACTGGATGATATCGCCCATCCCAGGCGTTAAATTGTTACCATTCGTAGCCATGATGACCGGACTAACGAGCTGTCGTACAGAAAAGTCACGGTTCCGTTATAGCCGTTACTGTCACGAAAGCTAGCTTGCTAATGCTCCTCTTCGCAGCTCAGCCGATGTCCCGACTCCCCAGCCTCACGACGTCTCCTCGTCCCACCTTCCATAAAATATCCGCTATGAACGACCTATGCGGACGGCTTCGGTGTCGTTGAGCCTCCGCATAGTGGGCGAAGAGAGTAAGGGGTCTTTTTATCCGACAGACAGGCACACAAGAATCCCTTTATTTTCCAGAGGACTTGTTTGCATCACCGCCTCGCATGTAACTAAATCAACATCTTGCGCAGAATATTAGCAACGCGAAACAGCTGTACAAACCGTCCACAGGCGAGGCGAGAGTGTTCATCGCTGGTCACTTCCGTTTTCGTTTAAACTAAGTAGCTTGGTCGCCTGAACCCTTTTTCCTATGAAAAAGGTGGACTATTTAATGTCGAACATAGCATTTTTGAGTTTGATGAGGTACTGAAATCGTTGTGAGACATAGACACATTTTACACTGATGCAGGCCTTTTTGCGGACTGCTCCCTCCAGACTAACATTATGGATGTGAACTATCTTGATTGTTCTTCGAGCAGCTCGCCATCAGAAGCAGTGCGCTTGATTTTAAATTATCGGAAACTGAAACGTAACTATGCTTAAAAAGGACAACAAATCCATCATTTGTTCTGCTTGTGGAATTTAATGATATACAAAAATGATATAACAGATGCTGACCAAAAATGGGGCTTGTTTTAAAGTCTTCATTCAAATAATTTAATACTTACTAGCTGCAGAAGCAAGAGTTGTTCACCACGTAAAAATATGTTGTATGAACTCCACAGACTTGGCCGCTCAGATAGAACACTAATTAATTAAAGAATATATCTTATTATTATGGGATATTTTATGACATTATATTATATGTAATATTCATCACTCAAACCCCGTGTGCTGTATTTGTTTTAGAAAGTTTCCAACTAACTCCACACCACTGCGTTTTCTGTGCGCAAACAAGCGCTCCCCAACTGCTGCCCCGCCCCTCCCACTTCTGCTAAGAGAAAGGGACTTCAAACCTAACAACATATTATAAGACGAACTAGCATGTTTTTTGTTTAAAAGTGTCTTTTTCAGTGTTTTTCCATCAGTATGTAACCCAAGGCTATTTATACCGTGGTAGTTTTCTGTTCCACGGTAAGATATTAATGCATTGCTACAGAACTTAATATTAGGCAACGTTATTTGTTTATTTACCCCCCGTTAGCTTGTTAGCCGGGGAAAGTTAGCAAAGGAGTGGAAGGCTGAACTTCTTTAAGCTAGCTAAGTTAGCTACAATAGCTAGTTCGTATGAATGACTGATGTTTTGGTGTCCAGTAAAAGTAATGCCTCTGAGTCCAGGCTAACTCTTACCAATTCGGCATACGACATAAATTCATCTGTCAGTTCGTCTCAGTTAAACGAAGTACAACTTAACGTTGAAAAGGATGTTACTTGCAATGCTATCGGCAAACGTAACAGTAGCTATCCCCCCCGTCTCTGTTCATGTCATGTGTTAACACTCATCCCTCCCTCAGCTCTACCTTGTTGAAAGCCAGGCCAAGGAAGAACATGGATGTGTGACCAGAGACAGAGAGTAGAAATCAAGACAGAGGCTTCCCATCGCTTGTTGCAGCCCAGGAACTGGAGCCTAGGGAAGGGAAGCCAGCAATCGTATAAGCTGTGCCATGATGTCGGATCCACAGGGGAAAGGAGCTTCAGGCGAAGAGGGAAATACCCCAGAGGTCACAGCAGGACCCATGTCCAGTAATACTCAACAGGTACAAGGTGGAACATCTGTGTCTTCGCCTGTGGCCTCCATACAGCCTCCTGCCACCACAGCAACGGAGGATGAGGATGAGAGTGAAGATGAGTCAGAAATCCTGGAAGAGAGTCCCTGTGGCCGCTGGCAGAAACGCAGAGAGGAGGTGAGACGCATCATATTCCTCTACATCAATCAAAATTCAAAGTGACTCTGGACTTGATGACTTGAGTATGTATACCAGAGTTAGCCTTTTTCATGTTATTGGTCAAAGGCACTTCAAAAGTCATCAGTACCAATTATCATCAAGGCAACGCTGCACAGGTTTTAGTATGGATAAAACAGGGATTGCTCCTCACAAATTGGTCCTTTATGTATGATCCTTAGTTTATCTGATGGGAGTTATTTTGTAAATCAAGCAGCTTGTCATTGTTCAGTAATAATATGCGGAAGGTTTGATTAGCACAAATATAAACTTCAGTCATGATGGCAAGAACGAAAGAACGAAATGACAACTCATCAGGAGGAGGATGGCAGTGAATGTATGCTGTTCAAGTTTTTCTGTTCATTGTGAACTGTTTTTGTGTCTTGTGTTGCATTTCAGTGTTGAAATGTATTATATCATAAAGCTGTTTTTTGTTCACTTGTACTACAGGTGAATCAGCGTAATGTCCCAGGGATAGATGCTGCGTACTTGGCCATGGACACAGAGGAAGGGGTAGAGGTAGTGTGGAATGAAGTCATGATCTCAGAGAGGAAGAACTTCAAACTGCTGGAGGTGAGGCCCAGTGTTACAGAGCAGGAATGAAACAGATAAAGATAAATCCACTTTGGGAATTATACACTGATTATCATATAATCTGACCATTTAAAAAATGTGGTGAAGATTTCACCTCAAAATGTAAAAAACGGAAAAGAACACTGTTGTCTTATTTTGACTGATCTTTATGTGCCTCAGTAGTTGCCGCACATCTACTGGTTAAAAAATGATGAACATCGATTGGGTTAAACTTCTCCTTTTACTGTTCTGCACACAAACAAGTTATAGAGGTGAGAATGATGCAGTTCTGTGTTTGCAATGTGGAAAAACCAATGACGAGCAATGCTTGTGAAATTTAAGATGTAGGGTTTAGGCTTCACTCCCTTTCAGAGCCATTATGTAACTGCAATGAAAATAAATATTGAGATTTGGCTCGTGAGGCATGTATTGTTTGCAGTTAATGAGCTTCTGTAAAATATGTACAAGTGTCAAGTTACCTGAAGGAAAGCATTTCTGGCTAGTGTGCAAAGTATTTTAAAAATGCTGTGTCTTGTCCTGTTGTTGCAAAGCAGATAGAGACAGTCCAGGTTTGTTAACACGAGGACTTGTGTACAGTTTACTCATGTCACGTAATTTCTGGCATTCTCTATTGTAGGACTGCAAATGTCAATAATTGCGATTCTTAAGATTCCATAAAATGTCATCATATTGTGACAGTAACTCAAAGTGTCATCCTCAGGTTGCTTGTTTTGTCTGATCAACAGTCCAAAACCAATGATATTCCATTTTCATTGTTCGACTAATCAATTGACTAATTGTTGCAGGTCTATTATATTATCATTTACCCATTGAGGCTGAGGTATGGTGAAAAAGAAAAAGATCAGAGGATCCAAACTATATGAGAACTTAAGAGAAAATGACCTTATAATTTGTTCACATGCACAATTGTTTGAGAGCCATCAGTCAGACACAGAGGAGTCCGTGCACAAGCAAAATCTATTTATGTTCATCAGTGTTGTAGCATATTATACTTCTTTATAATTTATTTTCCCTGTGTGTTTAGGAGAAAGTGAAGGCAGTATTTGATAACCTGATCCATTTGGAACATGCAAATATTGTCAAGTTTCACAAGTACTGGGCAGACACGAAGGAGAACCGAGCTAGGGTGAGTCTCATGCCTGAAAAACATTAAGTGGTCGTCTTAATATCTGAGACAGAGGCTTGTTATCTAATCTTTTGCCTGTTTGCTTAAGTTAAAATATTAGGTATTTGTATCTTTGCTATTTATATTTGGATGATGTCTGTCCACGAGGTTTCCCCTAATTTCCTCCTCTCCTCAGGTGATTTTCATTACTGAATATATGTCATCAGGAAGCTTGAAGCAGTTTCTAAAGAAGACGAAGAAGAATCACAAATCCATGAATGAAAAGGTAATAACTCGCTGTATGTAGATCTACCTTGATACAGTAGTAGTATATGGAAATTTTGCTGTACACAATGTACATATCTTGTGAAAAGCGACAGCCTCTTTATCTCTGCACTGAAAACAGCAATGGCCAATAATCTCATGAACACATTAGTTGGCTGTTGGCAGAAGAAAGGATTTGCACATATGCAAAATTAAGTCACACATATGCAAGTCATATTTACTCCATACTGGCAACCAGTGAGTAAGCATTCTGATACGGTGTATGGTCCTACAGGCTTGGAAGAGATGGTGCACACAAATCCTGTCCGCTCTCAGGTCAGTTTCCCCTTTTTAGACATTATGTTCAGTTGAATATCAATCACAGAATAATGCACTCCAGTGGACAACAATCCAATCCTTTTGTCTTACAGTTTGTATTTGTGAACGTCTTTGCTCTGTACCACAGTTACCTCCACTCATGTGACCCCCCCATCATCCATGGCAACCTGACCTGTGACACCATCTTCATCCAACACAACGGGCTCATCAAGATCGGATCAGGTAGAGTTACACCAGGTCTTCCCAGAGGGTTAGGTAGTGGAGCTGGGCTGCTGTTGATGGAGTCAAATGATACTGAATTATGGATTTAAAGACTAGAAATTTCACATAATCGTACAGTGAATTGCCACTGTCACACAGTACCACTGTTGAATGCACAAAAGTCACAATCTCATCTGGCACTTAAACTGAAAAATCAAGACTTCTCTTTAACAAAATGGTGGTAAACTCTCTTTTCTCTAGTGCTGAAATAACTCTGCACATTGCATGAGATGTGAACAAAGGTGGTGTGTAATGTGGTTTAAAAACCACTGCTGTGTGTGCGCATACTGCAGTGACTCAGGTCCAACCAAAAAAGCTTCTCTGCACTTTGTTCCATCTCTTGCATCTGTGAAAAAGAACAGCTTCCAAACCCTCAACTTCCCACACTTTAGTTTATACAGTGTCGAGGTAACATTGATATTCCCTGTTTTGTTCCCCTGCCGCTTGTTCCTCCCTCTCTCACACACTTTCTTTCCCGTCTTTCTCTACTTTCTCTCTATATTCCTTGTTTCTGCGCCATACTGACTTGTTTCACTGTTCTCCATCTATATGTCCTCCATATTCTCTCCTTCTGTCTCATCTGCAGTTGCTCCAGACACCATCAACAACCACGTGAAGACGTGTCATGAGGAGCAGAAGAACTTGCACTTCTTTGCCCCAGAATATGGAGGTAAGACGTGGTCATAATGGCACTATATTTATTTAGTTTAGTTCACAGTCCACAGTAAACCTGATGATACAGATATATTGGAAAGATCTTACTGTTCTTAGGAGTGTCTTAATTTTATCCATGAACAGTAAGTGGTTTCTCACAAACACACATCATATTGACATTACAACACAGCATTTGGGCATGGTATGCTACAATTTTGTCACTTCCTTATTTTAGCGAATATGTTGTTGAATAGGCGGCACGGACTCTAAAAAAATTGTCCTTAGGCGTGAGTGTGAGCGTGAATGGTTGCCTGTCTCTATATGTTGCTGCAATATACCTGCAATTGACCCACCTCTCACGAAGAAGAATCTGACCAAGCATTTGATGCCAACTTTTAAGACTTGGTGGATGAAGATACTCTTTGTTTGACACATTTTGGTCAGTATTCAAAACGTACTTAGGTTTGATGTGCAGCCCTACATAGATTTTGTTGTGTTGAGCTTGTAGACTAAACACTAAGAAGCCACCAGGCCAGACTTATTTTTACTCAGTTGGTTTTATAATTAGGGCTAGGCCTTGAGCAACGACTGAGCTCTGATCTCATTTCTGTACATGTGTTTTTTAATTCTCTCTCACTGTAGCTGTTGACGATGTGACCACAGCTGTAGACATCTACTCGTTCGGCATGTGTGCCTTAGAGGTGAGACCTTTAACACATGACAGAATAGCTAGAGCTCTCTCCAAAAACAATTTGTGAACATGTGTGTTGGTGTGTTGCAGATGGCGCTCTTAGAAATCCAGGGGAATGGAGAGTCCTCTTACGTTTCTCAGGAGGCCGTCAACAATGCCATACAGTTACTAGAAGACCCTCTGCAGAGGGTGAGATAAAGACAGTGGAGTGTGTGTTTGCATGTTCATGAGTTTCTTGAAAGATCATACTGGATTAAGCTTTGTGTGTGTGTATTAATGTGTATTTGAAAGTCCCCTTTGTGTATACGGGATGTTTGTCCAGAGGTGTGAACCAGATGTTTGTTTTTGTAGGAGTTAATCCAGACGTGCCTCGAGTGTGATCCCAGTACGAGGCCGACAGCCCGAGAGCTGCTGTTTAACCAGGCTCTGTTTGAAGTGCCGCTGCTGAAACTGCTGGCTGCACATTGTATTGTCAGTTACCAACGTAAGTCTTTAACATACGAGACACAGAGTAACAGTTGTGCTAGTTTTGATTAAAAATAAGAACTATAATTCCACAAGGTCAAATGGGTACATAAACATACACCTAAAGCAGCAGAATAACAATACAAGGCAACATGTTCCAACAGAGAAAGATGAGGACAACAACGACAAGACATCTTTATCAACTTCCAATGTTAGTTTCAACTCCAGCCTTCATTCACTTTTTTCATTTACTTGATTTGCTGTGAACAGAAGTTAAGTTTTACCAGGATGAAAAGTTTAATAACAAGCCTGACCAAATAAGTTAGTTGAGCTAGAGTTAAATCTCATGAGATTGTTCTGCAGGAAGAGGCACAGCTGAACCTATATACGTTAAATGTAATGCAGTTAAATGTATATATGACGTTAAAGGGCTTGTGTATAGTGTCCTCACAGCACCAAGCAGAAGGCAGACAAAGACAACTACCTGGGAAAGAAAGTTGAACATCCTGCTGCCTAAAGAGTCAAATATTTCTCTTCAGGGTTGGTGGAGACCAAAACATAGTTTTAGGTAGAGTGAAAACTGTACAAGAAATAATGAGGCAGATGAAAAGACAAGTCCTGTTGAATGGTGACATTGCTCTGCCTGCTGAATATGTAAATAGGCAGCAGGTTGATAACGCATTTGCTACAACACCTTTTTAAAGCTTGACTGTCTTTGGTCAAAAAAATCAAATCAATTATTGTTGCTTTAAAGGGGTGCGTATTTTTCCTGCATCTCCACATTATCACCCATCACTAATGAAGACTTACTGAATGAAGTATATGTTTAAAGGGCTTGTCCCAGCAACCTACACCGCCTAATCAGTCTTAAACAGTTTATGCTTATCCAGACATGATTCCTGAGAATGCCCTGGAGGAGATTACCAAGAACCTGGACCCCAACCTGGTCATCGCTGAGACAAAAGAGGATGTTCAGCTCAAGTAAGAGCCAGAAGCTGGTGCCCACATGTTAGTGGTACCATCAGCTAGATACAGCACGGACTATAACATTAGTCACACAGATACAGTAATACGTCAATAACAAAAAAATGTACATAAGTATGCAATAGTGTTTTTATTCAAGAGTTATGTGTATTTGCAACAACAGCACTGATATTATTCTCTTATTCTTAATGTGTTTAGTACAAGAAGAATTATGAATTATGTTTATCAGTTTAATGGCAGACCAGGTCAGTTTGTCCTGTCTGTGTTTCATTCCTCGTATGTGTGTATCTTTTTTTCCAAGTTTATTGGAAACTTTATGTTTTGTTTTGTTTTGTTTTTTCCTGCAGGCTTTCACAATTTCCTGCCTTGGAGCTTGATAAGTTCCTTGAGGATGTGAGGTAAGAAGCAAGACAGTGAACAGCAACCTCAGTTCTCTCACTTCTTTTAGCCCCAAACCTGCAACAACATCATGTGGACACATGGGGGCAGTATTAGACCATCTGACTATTGTGGTCTGTCCTCTTTTGTCTTTTAAGACATGGTATCTAAATATGGAATAATGCCTTCTTAAAACATCAGTCCTTGACTTCTCAGACTTTGTGTTTTAACTAAATGTTGAGAATAACAGAAACAAAGAAGATTTGTTTCTCTCTCGTGCTTTCTGTCCACTCTGCTGTGTAGCCGGTCCATCCTCCTCATCTCTGTCTTTTGACTTTTACTGTTGCTTAGAATTCACAGCAGAGATTCTGCACTATCCACTGTCATATTTAGGATGTTTCTCCACCTCCCCCTTTCTTTGTCTCTCCTTCCCTCTCTCCCTGGATCAGAAACGGTATTTATCCGATGACGGTGTTTGGGGTGCCCTGTCCTCAGCAGCCTCAACAGGAGACAGTTAAATCTCCCGTTGTCGTCCCCTTGGTCAAGTCCCCCACCCCCGAGCCTGCAGAGCTCGAGACACGGCGGGTGCGTACAGATCATTATACTGCATACTGCAAGAGAAAAATACAATCACAATGGTGATATTTCACAAATAATCATCCTGGCGCTAAATTGTAAATGGGAAAACACAATTTGTTTACAAATGATTGCCTTCTGTTTTTAATTATGTTTCACACAGCGTCCCCACTTTTGGAATCGGGGTTGTATTACTTATTATTTATGTTTCCATCTCTCTTCTGCAGGTCATTCACATGCAGTGTAACATTGAATCTGTTGAGGAGGGAGCAAAGTATCATGTAAGTCTCTGTAATAATATTTATTTTTTTTATCATTCATTGTTTAACTAATTCAAAACACAACATGTAGTTTTCCTCATTGACTAACGACAAGGTATTAGTCCAACTATTTTGGTATTTCCTAGCTGTACCGGAGTGAAATAATAAACCTAATTCTGTCTGTTGTTGTCTGTTTCTCTCTTTGTAGCTAACATTACTGCTGAAACTGGAGGATAAGTTGAATAGACATCTTAGCTGTGACGTGTTACCTCGTAAGACCACTTCTTCTATCACACACTAACACTGACTCACTCTGATCTTAAAGACACAGTCACTCATAGTGCACCCCCATCCTAAAGTTTCCACCAAGTTTTCTCCTACTGATGTTTTTTCCATCAAAGGTGAGCTGGGTGGTTGAATTTGGGGACACTATTGGGTGCTAAAACAAAACAGGGAGGAGTATAAATAAATGAGGAGCAGCCTTTGATATGCAATCAATATTATAGTGGCTCCTGTGATTAGACTGTCATTTGATAGTGTTGAAGCTGTGTCACGTGTAGGTGAGATTAGGGGAAGAGCTCGTTCTTTCAGACATGTCTGTCAGTGTGTGTGTGTGTGTGTGTGTGTGTGTGTGTGTGTGTGTGTGTGTGTGTTATGTGATGTAGTCTTGTCAGTTCTACATGTGTAAAATAACAACACCAGAGAGCACACAGCACTTGCCTTAAGGGACTTGGGAGAGAGTGACGTGTGTGTGTGTGTGTGTGTGTGTGTGTGTGTGTGTGTGTGTGTGTTTTCATTTACACCCTCAGAGTAGGAAGGTTTTTATGAAGTGCTCGGGTTAAAGTACGAACTACATTTGACTAGAGGTTATGGTAGATAATATGATTGTGTCAGAATTACTGGATAGCATTGTCCACTGTGCTGTTTTACCACACACAGAGTTTTAATATACAGCTCCTCTCCATACGTGTGCACCGAGGCATGTGGGAAAGTGAGAGTTTCCAGACAGAGCTTGAACCTCCGGTGGCGTCACTATATGCAGTATGCAAGACTATTTTAGGCGGAGAGACTGATGGCTGCTTATGTGTCATGAAACCTTTCACCCCTATTTTGGACAAATTTATGTGGATTGTTTTCTTGGATTGTTTTTCTTTAATGGCCATCGTGGCTCAGGAGACATGAAATGTGCTTAAATTCAGAATTGTTTACTTACTTCCTTTATTTTTTACTTACTTTTTACTTCAGTGAATTCATTCTTCTGAAACTGAGGATTCTCATCTCAGTGCTGTGCAACATACTATACCCAAAGAGAGCGAGCAAGAGGGGAACGTATGAAACAACTGTTGCATTGGTCAGAATAATGTTGGCAGCATGAGCCAATGTGCACATGCACACACAGGTATGGGAGGCATGTCTAATGTTGCAGGCGTGTGGGGAATGCCTGGCCTGTGAAAGGCTGCAGCTGACAGCTGTCACCTACTGTGTCAAGATTTGACCGTCTCTTCCCGGGCTTTTCTGCCTGTCTCTCATTCACACACACACACACACACACACACTCTCACACACACTAACTTCTAGTTACTAGTTTGTCTCACAGACACACCCTTTGAGAAGTGTCCCTCCTGCTGTTATCAGGGGATATTCTTTAAAACTTTCCTTATCAACACACCAAAGTCCAAAGTCACACCATGCTAGCTACCTGAGCCTCTTAAATTTCACCGCCCTGGCCTTTAGCGTGCCTCTCCTGCACCCTGTTCCAATGTGTTTACAATTGAAGGTTGTGTTTTTTCCTCAAAACTAAGCTGTAACTTATTTTGTCAGATGATTTTTTTTTGAGAGCACAAAATGCAAACAAGCAAGGAAGCCCGTCTCTGCTCCAGTATCAATAGCTGTGGGGTGTTGGTGTTTTTCTTTTCTTAATGTCAGAGCTGCTGGATGATCCCTTTCCTCCACTTGTTTTTCTTGTCCCGGCCACATTCCTCATAGAGTTGTGAATCGGCAGCCAGGTTATTAAAAATCGTTAGACCATGACAACTCCACTGTTTGTTAGGCGCAGGCTAAGAATGTCTTAATTTGTGGTGGTGGCTAAACCAATAATCAAATACACTAATATTAAATATTATCCATATTTATTTGGAAAAAACAGGTCAGGGACTTAAAGAAGTGTATGCAGATGTATGTTGTTTTAAAGGGAAAGCAGGCATTAAAAGTTCTGTGTGTATTTTCCTGTTTTTAGTAAGGTAAAATCCAGCATTCCTTTTATTTCTATATTTTGTATAACCCTGCATATATTTTGTTTAGACTTCTGTTGATGCCTTTTGTAGTTGACAGCAATTTGTTTTTTTTGTGTACTTACTTTCCGTATGCCTGCCTTGTACTTTCACCAAAGGCACACTGAGTTCTTGTTTTTCTTTCATGTAATGTGAAAAGTCAGGGGAATAGCACAGTCAGAGCAGGAGTCCTTTTAAATCACAGCATGTTGTGCAGCTGCATTGTGACGGGGGGTATTGACACTACTGTTGGTGCAGAAATCTTAATCTTTCCCTTTTCCGAGATAGATTTGTTCCTTTCCAGCTGTTGAATGTGGAGTCTTGCCTGAAATTTACTTTTGGATTTTTGTAGGTTAAACAGTTAAACACAGGGCTCATTAGAACATTGGAAAAGGGATAAATATCAGCTCAGAGCTCCAGTGCCAAAGTTCTGGGTACTCTGAAACTGAGAAAAGAAGATTGGGCTTATGAGCATCCATTAAATCATTAAGCCTTTAACAGCAGGGCTAAAGAGGAGCATTTAAAAAGCCAACGTGTTTTAACAGATCATTCCCTAATGAAGACCATGCTTGTTGAAACACGTTGGCTTTTTCATTTTCCTGCCAGATAAGTCCCATTCAGCTGTGGATATCACTTAATGAACACTTTGCTAGATGTCCACAGGAATAGAAAACACGGCACTGCCAAAACAACAAAATGGGTTCATAGATGCAAAGAGCAACAGCAGCAGCTGCTGTTCGGTGGTTTTAATGTGTTTAAGGTGGGATGTGGGTTTAAAAGCAGCATCTGGACCATCATTTCTGGATGGTGTGTGTACCCTAAGCCTGACCTTTTTTCTACTGCAGATTTAGTGTGTGTGTGTGTGTGTCTGTTTGTGTGTGTGTGTGTCTGTTTGTGCGTGCCTGCCTGCATGAGTGTGCATGCGTGCGTTACATAGTATTTGCATAACTCAGAGGGAGACAGTGCGTGAGCGGTAGAGCTGATGTGAAGGTCATGTCACAGGTCTGTGGATTACTGCTCCTAACTGTGCTGTTGTGTGTTTCAGATGAGAATGTTCAAGAGTTGGCTGGAGAGTTGGTGGAGCTGGGCCTAATCAGCGAGGTGGGTGTTTGCTGTGTTTAAGAGAGATCCACATTGTGCGTGTGTGTGTGTGGGTGATGCTGAGTGTCCTATTTTTGTAACTAACTCTGAAAAATTCTGTTGCTTTTAAAAGGGGAGGTGACCCCTGACTCTCCTACATACACACTTTCCCCTCGAGAGCCTTCTCACATTTACTGCTACATATGTAGTCATGCTCACTCGCCTACACATCAGTGTTGTGTAGTCACTTCATCTCTGTATGCGAGAGTGTATGCAGACTTGTGTCTTTATGACTTAGTCGTCCTAATGGATTTCAGTTTCATGCCTTGACTGTACTGCAGTGTGCTGTCTCCATGATTGTCCACCATCTGAAAGTTTGGTGTATCTTGTGTAATGTCCTCGATTGCTGACGATGTTTGTCGTTCTCTTCACAGGTGGACCAAAACAAAATAGCCTCTCTACTAGAAGAAACAGTCAGCCAAGCCCTTCACTAGTGACAGTGTCCTCAACACGCAGACATTAGTCTCATAAGTACACTCTCTTAACCCAGTTACATGTTCTGTTTGGTTGCTTAACTCAGTGACTGTTTTTAGTGGTTTTATGTTTTTTCTACTTAGGGTGGGTTTTTTTTCCTTTGCATTAGGGATTCAGACTTCCTAATAGCACAGAAAACCTTGAACATAAAGCCAATTTTATAGTCCAGGTGACTCTAAAGAAGCCACCTGGAGTAATTTCACGTTTTTATTTTAAAACTCAGAACATACACATGTATGGGATACTTTTGAATAGTTGGCTACTGAGTTGGCTGTTACATATGATTAAAGGTGGACCTCATTAATGCTGCAACAGACACTTAATCATAACGGGGGGGGGTGTACTACGAAGCACGTTTGGCATAGCCGGGCTTGCTTTGCGTCCGCTGGCTCGACAAAACCTAAAACACCGATCAGAGATGTTAACCCTGGTTTTCTTCATCGGGCTCTGTGTTCCCATAAAAGGGGGCGTTTGGTGCATCATTTGAGTCAACTCCCTCACAAAATGAACCAATCACGTGCCGCCTACCTCAGTCAGTGTTCACTCAGTGCCTCCTGTTTATTTCTAATGTGACAACTGCACATTGTAGAGCTCTTAATTAAACTTGATACAGCACATTTTGAACATTATGCTCAATAATTAGATTTAGGTCTGACACTGTCCCATAATGAAGGATGAAGGAAATCACTTTCATTTTGGCCAGATCAAAGTGAAATTCATTTTATTGATTGATATGTAAGTGAGAAATACCAACAGATTAATCCATTTTCTAATCAGTGCTCTATTAGCTGCAGTGCTAGCGGTGTAAAACGGGCCTGGCAGCAGATCAGGGCCGAGCATAGAAACATAATGAATTGTTTTGTGTAGCTGCTGTGTCGTCATCATTCTTTTGGTGTTTGGATGATACGCTGTGCAAAATTTAAATGTTGATTTTACCTGAAGCAAATTTATTTTCAGCATCGCCAACTGAATACATGTAAGTCCCCGTGACTGACAGTGAATATGATCAGGAAAAGAGTTGGTGAAAGCGTGGCACTTTTTATAGCGGATTTAAATGTGAAACTCTGAACACAACTTCCTCTAGAGCACGTTAGATGTGCAGCATAAGTTACCATGGCGATCGAGCCAGATTAAAAGAGAGCCACGTTCAGGACATTGAAAACTCTGTCTTTACCCTCAATGTACCTCGCTAACCCATCGTAGTACATCCCTCGGTACTGACTGGATTGCTCGTAGGTTCATGTTCAATCCCACTTTTTCTTGAGTACACAGTTGTGTTGTAGTGTTTACATTATGAACTGACTGGCCTGTTTGTGTCAGGATGAATCTAAAACATAATCAAGACTGATTCAGGCCTCCACTGGAGTCACACCACATCCTGACTCATGTCTTCATTTTATTGGTCGGCTCCACACCCGTCGACCACCGGCAGAACTAAAGCTTCCCTCGAGATGAAGGGATCAGTTTCTATCCAAAGACAATTTTACAAAGTAAGCGAGTCTGGACCCTCATTTCTCGTGGCTCTCCTTCTCATTTGACTCCTGTTTGTTTGGCCTCATGTGACAGAACATTCCCAGCTCTGTGGCTTTGGTGATGTGTTTGACCAGCCGTCATCCATCATGTTAAATGTATGTTATCATTGTAAAAGTGAACGGCAGAGATGCAAAGTTCTCACTTTATAATAGATGAACACCCACAAGTAATATTTTCAAAAAGTCTTGAGAACAAAGTGTGTGCGCACCACTGCGTGTCACGTTCTGGGTCGGGGTCTCGCCAATTGTCTCTGGAAAAATGGATCGCTGGTTACTTTGAGGTACTGTGAACTCAGTGTTACTGAATTTCTGTTTGTGTTTTTATATTTTGCTCGACTCTTTGCCTTATTCTACGCCCGGGCATATGCCTTCAGATCCTCTTTTCTCAGTTTGTTTTTATTATTTTATTCGTTGTTTGACCATGTGCTGCTTGTTGGGTTCACACATGCTACTCAGCCTTTAAAATTCATTCATGTGAGACTTGTGTACTGAACTCGGCTGCCATATGCTGTAGAAAGAAGACCTGATCCGTCTGTGTGAGAGCATCGTATGTTTTATTTATGTCACAGATACTGTATGTCACGTGTTTTTCTTCCCTTTTGTTTACTGGGATTTCACAAAGACACCACATTGTCGAGAGTCTGAGCCAATACGCAACTTTTTTTCTATTGCTGTTGTTTTCATTTCATCACCATTTAGTGAAACTGGGACTGAATGGGTTGACATTATCCTCCACGGAGTGCAGAGTTCAGTACATCGTACTGCTCTTGTTTAGACTTATATTGAGATCAGGGAGTTGCCTTTGTGACATTTTGGCTCAGAACTCTTTGTGGACTTCTGGTACGACTGTGTCTGAAAGCTCATCCAGATCAGGATCTCAACAGCCAGTAAGAAAATATCACATTCGCATTTTATTGACATAATACATCAAGTGTCTTATAATCACAGCTTTAATTGAACTGCGTCTGTATGAGCTTGCAGACAGAGACTCCCTCTGATGCTGGTTGTTGAGTTGTGATGTTCAGTTGCTCACCTCACCGATGGGATCATATTAATCCAGTGATTTCCTCTCAGATATTTCTGACATGTTTTTTTAAATGTATTCGGGCTTCTGTTGTGCTCCAGTCGACATTTTTTGCTGTACATTATGTGTGTGTAGTCCTTCTTAATGCATTGTTTACTTTATTTTCCACTGTTTATCTCTTGTGAACTCTTAAGATTGTATATTCCAAAGACGTGTTTTTTTTTTTTTTAAAGTCAGCCAGGAGAATGTAAGCACACCTCTTCTTGAACAGAGAAGTGGTTAAATCCAACCAATGTGATCACCAGAGCAGCTCTCTCTCTCTCTCTCTCTCTCTCTCTCCCTCTCTCTCTCTCTCTCTCTCTCTCTCTCTCTCTCTCTCTCTCTCTCTTCCAAAATATTGGTGGTGTTGAAACTGGTTATTAAATAATCATACAGGGTGGACAGCGTTAGCCTGTCACTGTCACAAGGATCTCTTGGTTACATTTGGACAGTCTTATATTTTGTATATGACATGAATGTCAGTAAATGTGTGCAAACGTGTGAGACCAGATCTGACTGTGCTTTCAAATAAATGTGTGAAAAGCATCACTTTGTTATTTTTACCAGGTCTGAGAGAAAGAGTAACACGACAAAGACGCTTTTCCGCTTTTAGTCAATCTGGAGTGGCTGCTGCACCTCAACGTCCAGCGAGCAGCAGGTAAATGAAGGTGAGTTTGCTGACGTCATACAGGAAGTGGACGGAGGGACGTTGGAGTGTGTGTGTTGTTGGACAGGTGTTCGAAAGTTGCGGACACTGATTTGTTCAAAGCGAGACGTCTGACCCAACAGAGAGATGTGCACTTTTGGTGAGTTATTCTTCGATGTGATATTATTGTTGTACCTGGAAAAACGCGTCGCGTGCGTTAAATAATGCTCCAGGCTCTCATATGTCCGCCGCTAGTTTTACCTCCACAGGTGTAAGTGACCACAGGCCTGCAGGTAGGTTTCTTTTTAAAACCGTCGCAAATGTGACATGTATTAGTGCTTGTATAACATCAGTTAGTCAGGTTCACCTGTAGAGGAACTGAGCTGTCAGCGCTTAAAGAGACTGGCAGCAGATCAATGAATTGAATGTTTTAACGGTATCGCTTATGCCTTCACCGCTTCCTCCTCCTCCTCCTCCTCCTCTGTGAGTCACTCAGTGCACAGTGAGTGGGAGTGCAGCCTTTCTATGCTAATGCATGTGTCCATCCCCTCATGAAATCAAATGTTTCAGGAAAAACCACCTACTGTTGATCATTGTGTGAGCTGGTATGCATATTAAGTCTAAAAGGAAAAGGATCGTTCCAGTTTCACACTTAATTCTTCATTTGTTGCAGGTTTTTTTTTTTTGTTTTGTTTGTGGTCTATAGCCTAAAATTTGACTTGTCATATGCAAATCATAGCTTGGCGTGGTTTAATCATTGAGCTTCATCCTATTTTAGTTTATACATTCATGAATGGAGTCAAGTGTGTTTGCCAGAAAAAAAATAAAGGCTTTTTGATGTTGGTGATATTCATGTACAGTGTGTGCATGTAATATATCTAAGCATATAAATGTATCAGTGCTGCAACTAATTATTAGTTTTTTGATTAATCGATTGTTTGTTTGGTCTATAAAATGTTAGAAAATTGTGAAAAATGTTGATCAGTGTTTCCCAAAACCCAAGATGATGTGAGATGTCTGGTTTTGTCCACAACCCAAAGATATTCAGTTGACTGTCCAAGAGCAGTAAAGAAATCAGGAAATATTCACATTTAAGAGCTGAAATAAGAGAATTTTGACTTCTTTTTTTCCTTACAAAAATACTTAAAGCTGCTAATTCATGATCAAAATAACTTGCAATTAATGTAATGATTGACAACTATCTTTTATTAATTTCACCTCTAAAGAGTATGTACACATAAATATATGTAGATAAGTCCTTTATAACAAAGGTAGAAAGAAGTCATTCAGCTGATGATGATTTGCCCTCTAACATTAATCTGTCAACAGACACACAAAGAGAGAATAGAGCTCAACTCAGCAGGCTTTATTTGTTTATTGCAGATGTATCGGTACCTGTGTATGTGCCAGCCTTTAAGTGACAGGAAGTTGCAGCAGAGAACTGCTAAATTAGGTTTGAGGTACTTTAGAAACGGTGTCGCCATTACATAGTTTGACCACCAGAGAGCAGATCGTTATTGGACTTGTTAAACTCAAATATGAAAATTTGTTTAAAATCACTTATCAGCCAGGGTGGAACACAGAACAAGTGATGATGTAGTGTTTGCAATGTGTGCGCAAGGTAACAGAGAAGGCATAGAAACAGTGAGGAATACGTTCTGATTTGTGGTAAATATTTCTTGTATTTCTGACATCCAGATAAAGACAAATGGCCAAGAAGGGTGATGAGAAAAGGATTAACTCTCATCCTGATTGGCCATATTAACTTCATCCTCGGAGCTATCGTCCATGGCAGTGTTCTCCGCCACATTTCTAAACCTACCAAGCAAGTCAGCACTGAATACACTGTGACCAACATCATCTCTGTCACCTCTGGACTGCTGGTGAGTCAATAGTCAAGACATTCATCCTTTGTTCAAAAGTCTGATCTACTTTTTTACCATCAATGTCAATGATGAATTCTCCCCCATGACTTTGTGTTCTGTGCATCAGAACAACACGTGTATATATGTTCACCTACAATAAACATAAAATGCGATTTGCACTGTTAGCTCGGGACTGTGTTGTGTATTTTGCTCAGTGATCAAGACTGAACTTGCCTATCAGAAGGGAGCTGGTTTTTCAGACTCTTTCACCAGTTGCTCTAGGGCAAGCTGCATTACATTGAGGTATCGGATAAACCGGCAGCTGTTGATGATGAGATGGTGTTAATGTCACATTTCTTTGATGTGTACTCCATACCAGGTACTCGACACAGGCTGTTACAGGGTTTACAGGTACTATGGACAGAACAAAAAGACAAGTTACAAAATATATCTTACTGGCACCGGTTTTCATTTATGAGCTCTCACTTATAGTCATTAGTTAAAGAATCATTTCTCTCTTTGCGTCTGAAGTCTTCTTAGCCAGGCACCCGAATGAAAAAGCTCAGCTTCACATCCTTGGGCCATGATTACTGCTTGTGGCACATAATTTAATAACCCCCACTCAATGCCAAAGCAATGTGGAGCTAAAACAATCATCTTGTCATTTGAACCTCACAGAACATTACCACTGGGATTATTGCCATCTTGATGTCGCGGAACTTTCGTTCGGTAAAACTGGTAAGAATTTAATTTGTTTTCAACTATTGATGTGATCACTTCAGTCATTCATGCTGTGACTGCTCCAGAGTTAACTCCCCTTCTGTTTTTAATATGATGTTGTGTCTTCAGCAAGTGGGACTTATCATTGCGTCATTCCTGAACGCCCTGCTCTCAGCAGCATGCTGCGCCGGGCTCCTCATGGCCATTAGTGTCACTATTGCCCACAGTGGGCAGGGTTTGATGTTGGGATGCAATGACACGCTGGTGCCCATCAACGCTCGGTCGCCTGTCGGTGCCAGATGCCCGTTTGATACAACACGAATCTATGTGAGTCTGAACTTTCCTCTGGCATTTCCCTCTCTCTCAAAATGTCCGCCTCACTCTCCCCTTCAAAAGTTGCTCTTTGTCTGCAACTTTTGAAGGATGAAATGTTCAACTTTGCAATTTTACTTCATTACTTTGCGTCTTGTCTCTCAGGACACCACCCTGGCGCTGTGGATCCCTTCTGCTGTGTTGGCAGGGTTTGAGTCTGGACTGTCTGTCTGGTGCTTCATCATTGGATTGGCTCTCAGAGGGCTGCCACCCTGTGGGAACAGCTACATCAAAGAGCAGGTGTGTGTATCTTTGTTGTGGGGGCGGGTAGGTATGCTTGGGGGGTGTAGCTGTGCTGAGTGTCTATCTGAATCTCCATTTGACTCAGACTTGCACGCACACACACTTTGTCTAACGAACACACATGCGCCTCATCCGCACATGGACTTCCACTTGGTCTGTCATACTCAGTCAGAAGAACATTCAAGCCCTTAACGTGACACAGACCTTATCCTTGCCTTCTCTCTTCTAGTTGGATGAAGACACCAGGCACTCTACGCACAGCCACCGTCTGATTAGACAGCCCTCAAATTCTGACGTGTAGCCGAGCAGGAGGGACACCGCTCCATGTAGACAAGCACAGCTAGATCCCAAAAGGCATTGTTACACCTGTATTGAGACTGGATTTTGCCCTACAGTCAGCTAGATGAGTGTCACTGTGGAACAGGAGTGAAATCAGTTTTAAGAAACTGGTTCTTGCTTTATCGTTTAGCCACATATCTCGATTCACAGATGGGCCACCACATGGCTCCGTTTGCTCTCCTTTATAAACCAAACAGTTTATCTTGTGTCTGAAGCTGTGAGCAGGATACAGCTGGGTTCATGTCAGCGCACGTGAACCTGACAGAGCCCATCAGTGGTAAATTCATTAACAGTGACATTTCATCAAACAGAACACATGTTTCAGTGGGCACATCCCAAAGTGCAAATCCCTTTGTGCATATATTGGGATTCAGTGTGCATATACACTGCAAGGAGATAGAAGTGATGTCTTATCAGTATCCATCTACAACTGCTGGGGTTGAGTGGTCCCAAATACGTCTTTCAGTTTGAAGAAACCTTTGTTTATGAAGAAAGTACATTTTTATATCTATTAAAAATGTCTTTGATTATGTTAGATGCCTTCAGGTGTATTTTAGCTTGTATGAACTCTCATTTCAGCCAAAGTCTTTTTTGTAATTGCAAATGTTTTTAATGTTTTATTGTTTGTCCAGATGCAGAACCACTGAAATGCTTTTAGGAAGCAGTGTTAGCCTACATATACATTTAATGCCCACAAGACTCATTTTTCAAAGCTGCTTATGGACATTAGCAAATTATAATGTGGGTTCCCATCATGTAAACTGTGTGATATATTTAAAATACCCAATCTTTGACATTATGGAGATACATAACTTGGCTTCAAAAAATACTGGACAAGCTAATTTGCTCTTCTTGAAAATAATTTGTATTATTAGATAATAACTGCAGTTAGTTGAACACAGCACAGATACAGCAACTGTACTACATTTTATGTTTGCTTTTTTAAAACATTTCTAATTTTACTCTGACCACATCATTATTTGGCAATTTTTGCGCTAGCAGTTATTGAATTTCCTAAAAATATGCTTTATATACTTGTTTGTTGCTTGTGCCATAGACATACAGTGAGAAAATGACAATGGGGATACTAAAATAGCAAATTAAAATCTCTCTCTGTGTGGACCAGAGATACAGCAGAGCTCATCACTTGAAGTTCAGACTCATAAAATGCAGCGTCATGGGGATGTTTAAAAGATGGAAAATAATCTGGACAGCAGGATAGCCGTGTAAGAATTGAGTGCAACCATGTAAGTGCAGTATACTGTGGTTTAGTGTCAAGTGGGCTCATATTAAGAGGTTAAAGCAGTATGTGGGCCAGCTGCCTCTCAGCTGACACAGACCCCCCACAACTTAACAGCAGAGAAGATCAGATCAGCCATGAAACGGTTAATCTAGTGCCGTGCTCAATTGTGTGGAAAGGAATCATAGCACGCAATACTAATCCTCAGGCTGTAAGGGATAAATATTGACATAGTGTTGACTGATACAATCACAACAAGTCTGTTCGGCCGCTTCGGTCAGTATGACAGTGATGTCACTCTGTAGACTCATGGCCTTTGTATTTGAAATCACAAGATGAACAAGAGGTAAGAGTGTAGATGTATGTGAAGATATTACAGACAAGCATATTGTCATATGTCGTAACACTGGAATGATCTGTTGGGATTAGTAATGGATCTCTGAGGTTTCATTAATACAATCTATCACAATTATGACTTTTATTTCAATAATCAACCATATCAAAATCACTCATTTGTGAAAGGTTATGTGTTATTACTTAGATGATCAGGGATAAAATCAGCTTGTGTAATTTCTTGAAATCGACTGAACTGAAAAGCTGTCTGCCACAGAATGTAATTTATTCAGAGCAAAATAAGATGTCGTTAGTTTTTTATGAGTCTCTATTCCCGATGTACATCAGTACACTAATGTTCCACACACTGACGGACTGTCAGTGGGAAATAAAAATTAAAAACACATTGATTTGGATTTAGGTTCTGTACATTTCACTGTTTGCTTTATGTTTTTCTAGCAATATATACATTTAATGTATGCTTTTTAATAAAGATTTTGATAATGTTATCTTTTGATATTTTCCTCTGTTCAGTATTTGCCTGTCCATCATGCATATGGACAGGCAGACCGTCATGTGACGTGGGGTCCCAGACTGGATCCCATTTAACCCCTAGATATCCTCCATGTGACCTGGCGAATGATGCTGAAACCCTGGTGGTTCTAGAGCCTTTGATTTCTCGGGACTAAAGTGAGAAACACAAAAAACGCACTGTGTTCACACAAGCTGTGTTTAGCTTTATTTATGTCTTAAAAAGTACACCCATAAAATCTGAACGTCAAAATAAATTGAGATCATTTACCTTCACAAATAAACTCCCTATTAGCCTGAGAAATCAGTCACAGCCTCCACATCCATCCAAGACACAAAGGCCTGACCTGCACACACTCACACAGGGCTGCCGCAAACAAATAGGCGCACCCACCACACGTGTCTATCAGTATTAGTTCACATTTTATACACAATTAGCTCTCAACTGCGTGCAGCGTCCTGTGGGGCCACTTTCGTCCTATCTCTGCGCGGTCACGATGAATCCGCGTGCACGATGCGTCGGCTGCACGCTGCAGGCGACCAGCTGCAAACAGCGGAACAACGAAGTGCTGCAGTGAGCGGAGCCGGTGGAGCCGCTCCTTACTCAACACCTAAGGTAAGGCAATAACAACGGTCACGTTAGAAAGGGTGTAGGGGGTTCATTTAATCCACTGATGTCGGAAAACCAGTCAAACCTCGGCTAAAAAATGCATTAAATGAAACAGCGCGCTGCTGGGCTGAAGACGCCGCGGTGACACGCGCAGCTCCCAGGATTGATAACCGCTCTCTCGGTGAGATCCTGGCGTGTCACCGTGGGTGATTGTTGCTTCAGCGCAGCGAAGATGCCTGACTGAAGCCTGCCTTTTCACAGGTTTGTGCTTTCTAAAACGAGCCAAGCTCTCCTGAAAACAGCGCTAACGTTAAGGGCTGTGACCCGTAACGTAACCCGGCGGACGGTTAACGTTACAGATTTAATTTAACGTTGTCATTTTAACGTCAGCGCGAGCTAACTGAGCTACCCGTGCTTTCACGCGAGTTAGCTCGTGTCTAACGGTCGGCTGAGAGCAGTTTGACGCAGGTGTTAATTAAAACTCGATAAATGAACACCCTCGTTTGTCCTTTTCTTTCGATAGCACGCCACCTGAGCTTATTTCTAAAGTTTCCCGTGTGGTCAGCCATAAAGAGACCGAGTCGCGGAGTGTGAAACATCGCGGGGGAACGCTACTGTTGCCCGGCCAACCTCACACAAACATGAGAGCGTCTGATCAGCAGCGCTCACATGAACGGCGTGAAAGCCGCTCAGCTCGATGCTGTGCTTCGCTTTCAACACGTTTCTGTAGTCTGCAACCTAAACTGTGCGTGACCCCGCCGACACAACGCTTAAAGGTGAAGATAATGTGCAGGTCCGCTTAATGCTCAAAGGCAAGCATGCTAAGACACAGTCCATCTACAATTAATGATCTGCTGTAGATTTCATTAGATATTTCCATCCTGACTTGTCTGATCAGCCACACCCTTGTATCTATACAATACCAGTTGCAGTACAACTTTATTCTAGGCAAGCCCACTCTGCTTGTTTGACCATTAGGCCTTCTTTGTGTGTTTAAACCTGCAGGACCTGCTTGATGGATGCACTCCAAGGTGGCAGCTGAATGTGAAAGACAGGATTTTGCATCTTGCAGATATTGAATGCTGGCCTCGGGTGTTTAACACCACTGGAAATTGAGCGAGAGGAGACAAATAGAGGGTAAGAGATTGGAAGAGGGAGACGTGCAGCAACCCAGAGGAGACCTCCAGCAGGCGGTTGATGGAGGAGCTGCTATCTTTGAGACATGCTGAGGATGGAGCAAGGGGAATCTGTCCTTGACCGGGGCATTGCCAGGAGGTGGAGAGAAACCATATAATTTTTTTTTTTAATGATGAACACTTCAGATCAGCGCATTTAAAAGGACGTCCTGAGACACTGTACAAGAAAAGCAAACACCACAATGGCTTGTGAATTTGAAGACTGACACAAAGAGCGGCTCCATTCATGGCCTGCAGATGAGCGGGACCCCACCACATGTGTGCACTTCAGGGTTCATAATACAGAGCATAGCCGTCTGGTGGATTTCTTGCTTTTACCTCTCCCGCCAACATTAAAAATGGGCTCAGTTGCTTCTAATTTTAAGAAGCTTTAAAAATAATTCCTGCGTGTCTTCAGGACTGTCCAGCGTTTTTTTTTTTGGTAAAATCATCAGTCTGAGCCACTGTTGAACATGTCTGACAGTAAGATGCAAGCACCTGTGGGAAAAAAAACTACAACAACCTACTGCAGGCAAAGATTTCCTGTCTGTATTTCCTTTCGCCTCATCCCGATCTTCCTACTCCTCTTCTCCCTGGTTGCACCTGCCCTGTCCATTCATATGGGGTCCATAGAGAGCCACAGCGAGTTTAGCTGTGAGCCCATCAGACTGAGAATGTGCCAGGATCTGCCTTACAACACCACCTTTATGCCCAATCTACTGAATCACTACGACCAGCAAACCGCTGCGCTTGCCATGGAGGTAGGTTGTTTGTGTGTGTCATCCAGGCGGTGCGCGCTTTGTCTGTCTGTCTGTGTGTCTGTGTGTGTGTGTGTGTGTGTGTGTGCGTGCGTCTGTCACTGCACATGGGGAAATGTGATAGCCGTGAATGAGACAGGTGGAATTACATATTGTTTGTTGTATGTTGCAGTTTTCTCAACTGTATTGTGCTGAGTTTTAAATTTGTGAAAGGAATCAAACATGTCACCACTTATAGCAGACGCACAGATCTTTGTCTTGGTGACGAGGTGCAGAAATTGTAAACAACTACAAAGCGGCAGTCTGCAGCGGTTCACACTGTTGTCACGCACCTGCTGAGGACAAAAGGACTTCACATACGCTGTAAAGAGACAGTGTAAGAGACATGGGTGGCTCAGATATTATAGTAAAGCAGATATCACAACAAATGCCTCAGGTCAAAAGATATTACACCCTTGTTAGTATAGCTTGAATTAATTCACAGAAGGCAAATTTATGCTTTTGCAGTATGTGCTTAATCAAAGCAGTGTTGTAATTTGAACTCTGTGTTAATAATTATAATCAGTCTATGAGACTGAGATTTTTTGCGTCCTTTCCAAACACGACACCATACAAGCTATCAACCAGCAAATCGCTCCTATCTTTTGTCCCCAGAGTACATGGAGGTGGTTTGCACAGAAACAAAGCAGAGGCCTTGTTTTACATGGAGAGAGAAACCGGTTGCTTTTTAAGAAAAAAAAACAAAAACCCATAGCCCCAAAACACATAATCTGTAGACTATAGTAGAACAAATTGGATACATGAAGCCACACTTGGGGGTGAAGTGGCTTTCACACAAGCACGGAATATCAAGGAGTTAACAGGAGCGGTGGCTCAGTTGGGAGAAGGTGATAGTCGAGCTGCGCTCCTCATGTTACAGCTCCATCTTCTCACTACATGTTACTGTTCCATGTAGACACAGATGAATGCCTGTGGACTCGCTCAGGCACTCATGACCTTTCTTGAGTGTGAACAGTTGCTGACGGACAGGAAGTGCTATCTGTGCAGCAGCAGTGGAAGAAACTTTAAAACAGAAGGCAATTAGGGGATTTAGTGTCTGATACTCCCAGAGAAATATTTGTTAGTGTGAGGGTTTTAACCAAAAATGGGGGGAAGTGCTGTGTTGCACACTGTCTGAGTGAAATAGTAGACGTTCACTATCCGTCTATATCATGTTACCTCTCTTTTCCTTTGTTACTCCCCGGAGAGGGAGACAGAGCACAGCAGAGGTGTTGCTCAATAACTGCACCATAATTACCTGTTTGCAGCAAGTATTTGTGACTATCAAAGGCTATGTGTTGCACTGTATTCAGGATTTGGACATGTTTGGGTGTCTTAGTTGTGCAGTACTGAACTACTGTACGACTACCTTGTAATTTCCTATAAAAGAAGATCATTTTTTTCCAAACAAACAGTAAACACAAAGGCATCTTTATAGGGATAAGGCATGGCTTGTTTTAGCGGGAAAGTCGGGTTGAGTTGTTTTAATCTCCAGGCGCTTGATGTTTTTGTGTGTCTTCATTCATGTGGATGTCTGTGGGTCTCGGTCCCACTACGCATGGTTGTCATAGTTTTACCCATGTTTTGGCGACCATGTATAAACTGTGGTTTATACTCTGCAGAAGAGGGGAGGATAACAAACACAGTTAGTTGAATTAAATGTGCCTCCAGCTGTCCGTAGTTGGCATATTAAATTAACCCAGTTGAAAAGCAGATGAATTTGGACCAGGCCAATGTTGGCTGTGCACGTTGCATGTTTAATCTAGGGGGATTTTTTTTTTTATTCATAGTTAATATTGAATTAATATTTTCCAATGTCAAAACCAGATGAATGTCAGCCCAAAGATCAAGCTAAAATTATCTATGCTGCTCTGAATATTTAATCACAGAAAAGGGAACATTTTCTCATGTCAAAATGCACAGTGCAGGAGACTGTTGGAACCACTCCTGACAGATCCTCCTTATTTCTCCTTCAGAAAGCAGACGAATTAAGAAAATTGGATTGACAGCCGTGCATTTTGAATTTGCTCTGCATGTTTCAAATGGATGAAAACACTGGCTGAGTCATCGGATTCTCTTAGCACATTAAGGACCATGCAAATACTCAAATCAAGTCAATTCCCCAGTGTCTTGTCAAAACACGCTGTGTCAGATTGTAAGAGGCGTCTGTTGTTGAACTTGATTTGACCCAGATGAAGACGGAGCCAAGTAACTGACACCCTCAGTCCCTCCAGTCATGGAAGAGACATCTTTCTGAAGATGGTTGAGTGGCAACATGAGCCCTGTTAGTTTTCCTGTTCTGCTTTGACCAGGCATGGCAGTCCTGGTGGGAACTCTGGAGGAAATTTAATAATAGCTCTCATGGGACAGTGGCTGCATAATACCAACTTGTGTGTGTGTGTGTGTGTGTGTGTGTGTGTGTGTGTGTGTGTGTTCACAGATCTATACATGCATGCGCATGGGTTTATGTGCAGGTATGAGAGTGTGGTCTGAAAGCATGAAAACGGGGGTACTTTTGTAAGTATTTTATTTACTAAATAGTAATAGTATTGTAGTGTGCTCATATGCAAACATTCCTGTTAAATTAATATGTGTATCACAAGTATTGTCATTCACAAATTATATCAAGTTGGCATGTTGTAATTAAATCTCAGTCAATAGGAAATTCAGTTGATTTCCAGCAGAAAACAGAGAATTTTGAGTTATTTCTGCAGATTCCCACATTTGTCAATGCATATTGTTATAAGCAGAGCTCCCACTGGTCTGATTAAACTGCACCCCATTGTTGCTGACTAAATGTTAACTTTTACTCACCTGCCTGTTGTCAACTGTTAATGCATGCCTTGATGTTGCTGCTTGCTGAGTACTACCTTTTATTTTTATCTGTATGTAGTTTTATATGTTATAAGGTAACCTCGAGTGTCATGAAAGGTGCCTTTAAATAAAATGTATTATTAGTATTAAATTATGATACTGTTTAATTTGATAGCAGTGTCAGTTGAACCCTGACAGCATTGGAGCTGGTCCATAGCAACTCTGCTAACATCTGGATGTTCTTTGTAAACTAATTCAGCCTTATGAAACAGTTTTTGCACTCTGCTCTCTCTCTGCTGTGTTTAACAGATGTTATTGAGGCTCGATGAAACAAAAATACATGTGAAGAGAGATCAAGTGACATTTGTTGAATGAACCATTTTGGTCTGTCCAGCTCAGCTGTTATGTTTGGTTTGTATAATGACATTATTGCTTAATTCCTTAGAAATGATCAGATATTGTTTCTTTTTCTTTTCTTTTTTTTTTAAATAAAGATCAGCCTTGTAGAGCCAGTTCTTGTTTCAAAGCTGCCCTGCAATAGAGGACGGCTTCTGGTAAAACACAGAAGATTTTTCTCCAAGTGACGGTTGAGATGAGTGATTCAGAAACATCAATTTGTGCGTGTCTGTCTGCATCTGTGTTTTGGGGGATTTTACGTGTAATAAAATGTAAAACAAACAACTGCTGCCAAATCAGCGTGACGTTTTTCAGATGCCTTATGGAAACTGGAGCCATTGTCAGCAGCTGTCGTACTCGCTTTTTTGGGTCATATCGCATGACGAATGTTTGCTCTGCCTCAGTGCAAAGCTTTCGTGCAAAGTGGATCATTCTCGTGAGCTGTCACGTTGCTTTGAGTTTTGTTGTTCGTTGTCTTCAAGTCATAGGTTGAGACATATTCAAGCCCTGGATTCAAAAACATTTTGAAACCCTGCTGTATTCAGAAGAGAGTGGAGGCGTGCCCTCACTGAGTCCTCAGTTTGAGCCAACATTGGAAATATTCTTTTTCCTTTTTAGATGTCAAGCTAAACCAGAAACAGATTATCCCCAAGTGTGTGTGCATGATTAACATAGTTGGGCACATTTATTCAGTTTGACAGGCTCAAGGTACAGAGCAGTATTTATCTTGTGCATAATTGCTCAGTCTGAGTAAAGGCTAACTGTACACTAGTACTTCCTGTGTGTGTGTGTGTGTGTGTGTGTGTGTGTGTGTGTGTGTGTGTGTGTTTGTGTATGAGTGACAGGGGAGGTTAACGGTGCCAGCTGTCATCTCTCACTAGTGCTAACTAGCTGCTAATCTCTCTCTCAGTCCCACAATGAAGACATTGATTCCCGCAGACCAACCGCCATCCCATCTGCCACAATAGTCAATTAAATCCGAGGAAAGAGGGTGAGAGACTGAAATATAAGAGGGGGACGTGGAAGAGAAGGGAGATAGATTTCTAATGGAAGACTGTGTGACAAGTGAAATTATTTCTTTGGGATTGTGTGTGTGTGTGTGTGTGTGTGTGTGTGTGCGCGTGCGCGCCTGCGTGTGCACGCTTTTGTGTCTGTGTGTCACTTAGGAATATATCATGTACTGTCCATCTGCCACAGCATGTTATGGTTCCCAGAGGATGTGCTGTAGGTTGTGACATTGTTTGAGGTTCATGCATGTTAGACACAGAGATTTAGATGTATGACATCATTGGGATTGTGTGTCTGCAGTAAGAGACAAGAACTGATCACATGGGCCGAAAATAATATCACAGTATTTCAGGGTATTTCTGCGGTAATGATATTCTAGGCAATATGGCAAAATGCTGAGTACAACTTGCTGGAGATTCAGTGTTGCAGTGCTGAGCCAGGATCGTTTTTGTGCTTGGTTTAGAACTCACAAAAGCTGTTCAGCTCTCCTCGCAGGATTTTTGGCTCCCCTCATACTCAACCCGATGCTTCTGCTTGAGGTGGTGAAATAAATTTGTTGTATTGCCCCTTTTTGTTGTTACAGACTGCACTTCTTAGATGTTACCATGGTTTGTTGTTGATCTGATCTTTTGTAACCAAACCCCCTCCACGCAGCTGTAGTCGCTCTCCTTTTTGGAACTAACTCCTCCACCCTGGAGCAATGTTACTTTGTTACTGTCAGCCATGGTTGTTGCCATGTGTAAAGATATGACATAATTATGTCTACAAGTCGTAATGTTGCCATTATCACGATCTGATTGCTTTTTTTTTTTTTTTTGGTCATATTAAAAATTATGCCGATATTATCAGTAATGATATGATATGGCAGCCCTCATTCCAATTTTTTCCCTTAGTGTCAGCTCGTTCGTGTTGAGTGATTATGGTGGCGTTACAGACAAAGAAAGATGGCAGGAATGAGGGAGTGTTTATGAGTGCACAGTGCCTTCAAACAAAACGCAAGACAGTTATGAGACAGAGAACAACTCATCATGTCCATTATTATCTTTGTTAAATATATAAATAAATGAATAAAAGAATTGGCCCGCCGTGCCTGAGGACTCTGGAGCCCAGATGTCCACTCGGTCAGGGAGTTTCCTCTTGAGTTAATGAGTAGATATTTGGTTTTCTGCACTGGAGTCTTATCTTGGTGTAATTTATGTGAGATAGAGGGCATTCTCTGCCATTAATGTGTACAATATCCAGGTTATTTCTCCTCAGTTAATGGGGTTGAATTGATATATGCAGTCATTCAAATCATTGAGCAAAGGTTGATATAGTCTGGACTTTCATTCTTCATTCTTTCCAAATCAGTTGACTCAAAGCCCTGAATTTTCAATTTTCTTATTGTTTTTTTGTTATTTTTTGCATATGGAAGCATCCCCATTCTTCCACATCTTGAGCAGGGGTATATTTTGGAATATATCATGTGACATACTCTTCCCATATGTTATTGATGCACTGCCAGTTTGACTGACCAGATGTGGACACGGATAAATTGCAGCTGTGAGTGTGTGTGCTAAATAGGCACTTAGCTAAGTCTCTATGCACTTTTTGTACATTATTTCATTTCAGTTGTCAAATTCTGAGACACTGACACCACAATGCAGTGACTAAATACATACAGGTGCTGTTCAATGAATTAGAATAATTTGAAATGGTGCACTCATTACATTTTTGGAATGCATTTTTGTGCAGAAAGCAAATCAGGTGTTCACCGCACCTGTCCTACTCGTTAGAGTAATCACAGAACTCTTCACCTGTAAAAAATTAGCTCAGCTGAGCTTTCCAAAAGGCCCATTTAGGCTGTTTGACTGCGACACTGTTGTTTCATTGAATTAGAATAATGGAGAAACCATGTCATTGAATTAGAATAATTTTTATTATAATTACTGTACAATTATCACTTTCTCAGTATTTTGTGGCTGCCCCCTTGGCTTGTATGACTGCCTGAAGTCTCCGCGGCATCGATGTGACCAGCTTGTTGCAAGTTTCTGCACTCACAGCTTCCCAGGCAGTGGCGATGTTCTGCTTCAGTTGGTCCAGCGTAGTCGGCTTTCTGTCGCGAATTTTCCGCTTGACGATGGCCCAAACGTTCTCAATGACATTGAGGTCAGGCGAATTGGCTGGCCATGCCAAAACTTGAAGCTGTTTTTTAGCGAACCAATCTTTGGTCGACTTTGCCGCATGAGCTGGTGCAAGATCCTGTTGAAATATGAAGTCTTCTTCGCCAAACTGTTCCTCAACAGTCGGAATCAGGAACGTTTCCAGAACATCTTGATATACGGCAGCATTGACAGTCTTCTTGAGGAAGCAGAGTTTCCCTACACCCCGAGCGGACATGCATCCCCAGACCATAACGCTCTGGGGAAACTTGACGGATCTTTTTAGGCACTCGTGGTTGTAGGTTTCGCCACCACGACGCCAGACACGAGGACCTTGGTCACCGAAGGAGATGCAGAAGCGTGACTCGTCACTGAAGACCACTTTCTGCCAGTCTTCAGCAGTCCACTCGCGGTGTTCTTTGGCCCACTTCAGCCGTTTCTCCATTTGTTTCTTGTTCAGCATCGGTTTTACTGCTGGAACGCGAGATTTGAAGCCGAGTTCGCGCAGACGACGGTAAGTGGTTGATCTGGAGACGTCAGCACCGGTCTGCTTGTTCCACAAGTTGGTGAGCTCGGAAGTGGACTTGAACCGGTTGCTGACTGCGATCTTTCTCAGCTGCTTGTTGTCGCGCGCAGATGTTTTTCGGACGGCGGAACAGTTGGTGCGCTTGCTGCAGTTTTTCTTGAGAGCTTTGCAGACAGAAGACTGGCTGATGCCGAGCTGCTTAGCAATTTTAGTTTGGGTCAGGCCTTGTTGGCGAAGGGCTTGAATTTGAGCCACTATTCCGGTTGAGAGGTCGCGCTGCTTACCCATGATTGATTTTACAACTTAGAAATTCTACTTAACCCTGACTTTATACTGCACAGTGAACACTTTTCACAGAAAACAAAAATTTGAGCATTTATTCTAATTCAATGAAACAGTTTCTCCATTATTCTAATTCAATGAAACAACAGTGTCGCAGTCAAACAGCCTAAATGGGCCTTTTGGAAAGCTCAGCTGAGCTAATTTTTTTACAGGTGACGAGTTCTGTGATTACTCTAACGAGTAGGACAGGTGCGGTGAACACCTGATTTGCTTTCTGCACAAAAATGCATTCCAAAAATGTAATGAGTGCACCATTTCAAATTATTCTAATTCATTGAACAGCACCTGTAATTCCTGCTTTTTGCCTTTTTAGGAATATTTTTTCTTCCTCTTTTGCAAAGACATTGTGCTGCATCGCAGATGATTGTCTTGTAGTGTACTAAATATTGTGGAGTCGTTCTGTTGTGGAGCTTATATCTATTTATTTGCTTTTTAATCTATGTCGGAGAGCTGTTAAGTCAACTCTGTGGTAATGTTTTAGGCTGTAGTTAAGAATGGTATTGGCCTTTGTCATGGAAGGAAATAATCAGTTTAATAATGGCTGTATTCTATTTAGCTGCTTCACATTCAGGGTCCTGGTGTTGCGCATGCAGGCACACTGTCACACAGGGACACTCAAATAGAACAGAGCCATCATTAATGTAACATCTGTGCATTGTCTCACCCTACTGTGTCAATGAAAAGGACCTGCTGGTTTGCATTGTATTATATTATCATACACTTTATATTGTAATAACACTTTACCATTGTATTAACCTGATAATAATTCAGTTTTCTGGTATTTTCCCTTCAGGTAGTGAGGTTACCTGATCATTTTTTTCGTATGGCACAAAAAAAAAAATAATTCAGCTTTAGAAAAACTACACAGCAGAGCGTATTCTGTGCTGACATTATACCTCATTGAGTTTGTCTGGACATTTCCAGCACAATGGAGTGAAAGAGATTATAGAGCCCCCGGTCTAATGGTCAGCTAAAGAAGGGCTCATTTGGTCAACAATAGAGCACACTGTTTGTAAAGCAAATAGACAGCAACCCTAGCTCTGAATGAAGGGAAGGAGATCTGTCAGTCACTACGTTTACATGCCCCTTACAAAATCAGGTTTTGGGAGAAATGAAGTTTAGGCAGGGAATTTGTGAGTGCATTTCCATTTACATGCACTTTGCATGCAGCAGTGACTCCACATTTTTAAAGCAGTGCTGACAGTTTCAATGTATTAAGGAGATAAGACAACGCACCCTGATTTTTACTTTCTTGCTTTCGCTGTTGCAGCATTCAGACTAACAGCACAGCAGGAAAACAAGTTGTCTAATAAGAGGATTTTCCTTACTGTAGGTCTTAACTCTAAAGTCTACTGTTCAGCTATGGGAACCAGATTCTGTACACTGATTTATTTCACTGTCATTTTTCTTTAACAAGAATGCACTGCTGCATATAATTATGTTTTCTTTCATTCTACCACACTGCTGTTGGTGTAAAAACTCACTCACTCACATGCATATATAGCTATGAAACAAGGCTTATCCAACAGAAAGCTATAGTCACTCTGTCTTAATCTCTCACCTTGAGGAATGAAACCAGGTTTTTTCTTACCTACGTTTAAACGTGTTTCTCGTGTGTTAATCATACTGAGAGAACAATTTAATGAATTGAACTGTGGTTAAGGCAGTGAAGATTTTGCTGAGATTTACTGTATGATTTGCACAGGAGGGAAGGAGGGACAAAGTGTTGAAAGAGGAAAATGTGTGGAGCAGTTGAACAGAAAGAGAATGTCAAAGAGTAAGCAGAGGGAAATACTGACAGAGTGACAGGCTGTGTAAAGTCTTTAGACCCTACTGTCTCCGGTGTTTGTGTTTCTCTCACTATGGGGTCCTGTCTTTCAAAATGAGACTGCTCTGTTCAAGAATGGCCACCCTGGGGCCACCAGGTCCCCACAACAGAGAGAGTTTGTGTGTGCCAAATGTGGAGAGTTCGGGGCTTGTTGTGCTTAAGTGTGGTCTGTTGTGTTTTTTTCTTTTGTGTGTGTGTGAATACGAAAAAGAGAATTAGCTTTTATAGAGGTGTGTGTGTGTGTGTGTGTGTGTGTGTGTGTGTGTGTGTGTGTGTGTGTTCAGTGCTTCTGAAGAGGCTGATTACTCCATTCACTCTGGCTGAGACAGACAGGTCCTCATTCAGTTTAAAGTTCCTGTTTATTTCAGTTGAACTCTTGATTATCCTGCTTATTCCTACAGAGTCTATTGAAGCTGCAAACCCAAATGAAGCAATCATTTATTTATTCACAGAACAAAAGCACTGCCTGGTGCTGTTTTTTGGCAGACTGTTCCCATCAGCATAGCTGGAACCGCTGCTTATCCCGCCTCCCAATGCCAAGTAAAGAGAGATTTTGAGGAAAGATTGGAGAGACTTTTTTCATTGCTCAAATACTGCTCTGTAGTCCACTGTAAATATAGTGCGTGGTTTCCATGAAAATATGAAGCAGTGTGTGCCACTTGAATTCCCCAGCGCACTAACATTCATCTGAGTACGCTGGGTCAACGTACAGATGTAAGCATCACCAGCATAGTTTAGATGTTGCTGCAGCAAGTCCAAAAACATAAAACACAACCCATCTTCTGCTATGTCCTTCTTTTTTAACTTGTATGTCATCATTTTCAAGTATGTAAGGGCTGCACCTAATAATGCCTTTCATTATTTACTAATCTGTCCATTATTTCCCCAGTTCATCAGTTGACTGTTACTGTACAACTAAGAAATGTCAAACAATAAGGAAAATGTCTGTCAGGTGGCATCTTCATATCCCTTGTGTTCCATCAGTCCAAACAGTCCAAAACCAAAAAGGGTATTTGAGTTACAGTGATATAAAACAGGCAGAAAAAACACCAAATCATAATTTTTGAGGAGCTGGCACCAGCAAATGTTTCTCATTTTGTCATTTTGCCTTTATTAGATAGTGATGGTTGGAATACAGACAGGAAAAATCTATGACCACAAATGCTGCCGTTCAGATTTTTTTTAAATTACGGACACATTTTCTGTATTGCTAAGATTAGTCGTAATCACATAAACAACCAATCAGTTCAGCACTAAAGTATTCATAGTTATCCTGCCCTTCCATCCACCCCGCCCACGTCCTAGTATCAATGATGTATTAATGACAGTGGAGATCCTTCTTACACTTCCAGATGTTTGTGTGATGTCTGACTCGGGTTGCTCTGTATCCCATCCTACGTGTGTGACATATTGTGTGGATTGTGTGTTTTGTTGTTTGTTGGTGTTCAGCTCTGATAAAACACATAAATATAGGTTATCCATGTCTTATCGTCTTAATCTGAACCCATGACCCAGCCTGGGAACTGTGTGTGTGTGTGTGTGTGTGTGTGTGTGTGTGTGTGTGTGTGTGTGTGTGTTTGTGTGTACATGTCTGGTGATAGATGTTTAACCCTCACTCTTAAGCCCAACTTTACGCTAACATACACACACACACACACACACACACACACACACACACATCATTGATCCCCTTCTCACGCAAAGCCACTCAACACAAGGCAGCTCTAACATTTTCAGCATACTGCAGGTCAGGACTGGCGTGAGCATTAAGAGCTCTAGTGCTACTAATTGTGCTCTTATCAACTGTCCCAAAATAGCTTGCACATAAATGCATCGTATCTCCATAGTTGATAAAATGGAGGAGTATGTTCACTGGTCGCCAGGCGACGAGTTGCTCGTCTACATGCGGCGCACTCCTGCTTGTGTACATTTATTTCCTTTGATTTGTCCAGACACTGGCCCAGTCCCAGCCCCCCACTCACACTGTGACTCATCCAATTAGTCCAAGTCTCTCCCTCCAACTTAAACAATCTGATAGTTATTAATGCACATTTCACCTTGAATGTACACTGTACATGGACTGTCTCGTGGATGTTGATGTTTCCACTCTGTGATCAACATGACTGCACCTTTTAGACTATTGGGATGTTTGTGGTTATTCGTTTTGTTAAGATATGACAGAGGTTGAATAAACCCAGTGGGCAAAGCAGCAACATGTACTCCTTTGTCCTCCTTATGCTTGGTTTAGTGTTGTACACTGAGAAGGAGGAGATGACCACTGATGGTCAGAAACAAAGCTGATGTTTTGAATTGGATCACTGATAATCTAGATATGTGTTAATTACATCTGAGCAGGGATATCCAACAGGAAGCGTGTTCAGCATATGAATTCATTTGTATAAAGTCTGTCATGCTTCGCAAACTGAACATGGCCCAGTTCTGTGAAAAGAATGTAAAAAGACATTTAATTCTTTCAAATGTAATCTTTCTGTATTTATCAGTTTGCAAATACTAATGCTTGATTCCTCAAATGCTGGAAATAGTGGGCTTTTGCCTGGATCTAACAGCGTATCTCTAAGTGGTAAGCAGATGGATATGCACAGGCGGCTTGGATGGTGTTAGGACGTGTGGGTGTGCTATCTGTTTCAGCTCCATTGTCACACTCTTGGCTCCCCATCTACATCTCTATCATGCCATTTTGACCCTCTCTCCCACACCTCTCAGTTTCTTTTACTTTCACTTTCACACATTGTCAGTGTTCCTCCTTCTGTGAGCTTGTTTGTCATCCTTTCTTGGATGGTTTCACCCATTAGAGGAGTCCTACCACTGTGTGTAGAATACTGTTTGTGTGTGTGTGTGTGTGTGTGTGTGTGTGTGTGTGTGTGTGTGTGTGTGTGTGTGTGCGCTGTGCCTTGTTATCCTCAATGAGACATATCCCTGTGAGAGCTACCACATCACCTGTTGCCATGGTAGTTAAATAGGCAGAGAAAGGAAGGGAGGAATGGAGGGAGACAGACAGACAGGCAGGGGAGGGGAGGGAAATTGGATGATGAGTGCATGTTCTGGACTAAACCAAGGAGAGGAGGAAGAAGGACTGGTAATAAAAGGGCGAGAGATGAAAAGGAGATTCATACTTGTAGCTTAGTCATTGCTCGCAAGTACTATTTGTCTTTAAAGATAAGAAGAGCAATGGAAAGTCTGCACAGTCTGTGATATTGACAGACCAAGGCTGTGTAATCATGGAGAAGCATGGTGTAGTTGAATAATATAATGTCTATCCACCCACACTAATGACAAGGCATGAAGTGGAGACATACAGCAGCCTGGAGACATCAGTCCACAGTTTTTGCTTTGTTCATTGCTGTCTGACAAAGGCAGACATGACTGAACCGATTGAAGATTAAATTTCAACTAGATTGTTAAACTATCTGAGCCTGAGCTTCAGACTGAGTTTTCATTTTGTCTGACTTTATTCATTAGCCCTGGTATTGTGCTGATGTTAGCTTGGTGTTTTATTTTATCTAGGACTAACCATTAAGTATCAAGTGTTGTCAACAGGTCAGTTTCAGTTGGTACAACAACTTGGACAGCAGGATTGATCTCATCTGTGCTTATCACCATTTTCTGTAGCTATTTTACATGGCTATAGCTTCTGTACATAAGTATAATGGCAGATGTCCCCATTCTTAATCCTGGCTACTGAACTCTGATTGGTCAATTGTAGTCTTAACCAGGAAAACAGCCGTCACTGGGCCTTAACACTAGACCTATGTGAATTGCTGAACAATGGTGATCCATAAGTCTGGAACCAAGCTAAAACTATGCACCAAAAAAATCCTGAGATGTAGTTGTTCAAGAGGTTCAAGAGTGTAGAGCAGCAGCAGACCACGTGATCTCTAAATCATCTTCATGTTTGCAGGGCTGGTAAATATCTAACCAGGCTGAAACATTTCTTAATGAGTATTTCCAGTTAAATCTTGTATGGAAGAATGAACAGATGTTTGTATGTTCAAGAAAGAAAAAAAAAACAAGCAAAGAAGTACCCCAAAAAATGACAATAATACAGGGAGAAATGAGGAAAAAGACAGGAGGCAAATTGTGACAAAAGAGATTAGAGCTAAAGCAAACTTTGCATGCACTTTGACAGGCTGTACTAAGATTTCTGAGCAGAGAAAGAGAAAATAGAAAATTAACGAGTATGATGAGAGAAGACTTTGAGAAATAAGACGTGTGACTGAAAGGAAACCATGCGATGAGGGCAGTGGAGGAAAGTTGCACCGAGTTAAAGATGTGAAGAAGAGGACAGAGGAGCGACAGAGTGTGTTAATGGTGTTGCTAAAAGGTTTTGTCAAAGATAAAATGACAGGATAAAAGAGTAAGAGAAGTCAATGAATGCTGATGTTGAAAGGGAAAAAATGAGAAGTAGACATGGAGGAGGAGGACAAGTGCATGTCAGCATAATTGCCAGGAGTAAATGGGAGGCAAGGAAAATAAGAGATGAATACAGGAGAAAGAAGATAGGAGGAGAGGAGGAGGGGAAGTGAACGTGAAGGGGAATGCCATTAAAGGCTTTGTCCGGTCCTCCCGACTGAACGATGGATGGACACGGATAAACGAACAAACGAATGAAAGAGGGAGAGAGTGTGAGAGAAGGGTGCCCCTTTCTTAACTGTCTTTTCAGAGATTAGGGAGGAGAGCATCGCGGTCTGCTCAGTTCATCTATTCATGGCCAACGCCTGTCTCTCTCACGAGCGTGTGAGAGGAGAGAAGAGGCAGGCACACAGCCAGAGATGAGAGTGTGTGTGTGTGTGTGTGTGTGTGTGTGTGTGTGTGTGTGTGTGTGTGTGTGTGTCTTATAGTGTGAATTTTTCTGTGAACACATTTATCATGTGAGCATTCTGGAGTGAGAAAGTAGAAAATGTTGCTTGAGATTAAATCTTGCCAGTAAAAGTGGAGGAGAGAGAGGCAGCAGTAAGACAACAATGGTCTGCTTCAAGAATGAAATAGAAAATAGGACGTGAGCTGGTGCAAGGAGAGGGAGAGGGAGATGGAGATGGAGATCGAGATGGAGGGATCATGTAATTGCTACGTGATTGTGAAGTGAAACGGTGCACTTCTCTTACACTGCAGAGAGAGACAGGGTGTAATTGGCTCTAATGTATGGCTGCAGTGAAGAAGGATGCAGTTAATAGTTTGAGTGCGAGGAGGAAAAATAGAGGGCTCGAGCAGCAGCAGAGAGGCAATGGGAATATTATATTTTCTGCAGAGAGACAGAGACAAATGAAGAAATGCAGGATTTCGTTGCGATAGTGAGGTGAGGGGTAATGTTGCAGTTTTATTGTAGCTTGCGAATAGAGGTGGAGCTGATGTGATCTGACAGCATTAGTGCTGCAGGGCCTGACCTTCTGATTTGAGAGCGAGTTATGGTGTGAGATAGAGACGGCACAAGAGGAAGAAAAAGAGATAAGAGACCGTGTGAGGGGGATGCGTCCAGATGGACTTAGGCAAGGTTTGGCCACATAAAGCCAGAATTTTTCTCTAAATTCCTCCTCTTCTGTCAGAAAGAGGTGCGAGAAAGGTACATTATGTCCCCTGGCACATAAAAAGATCAGTGTTTCATTCCTCTTAATGTGGAGGTTCAAAGGATTGAGATTGCTGTTTGATACTAAGTCAGTGCATGTCAATGTCCCATAAAAACAGCTATTAGCAAAACATGCAGGCTACCAGTTTCTTACCAGACCAAAAGCTTTCTGGAGTTTTAAAAACACTTTGCTTTTAACAGAGATCCAGTTGGGCTTTGTGTCACTTTAGTGGTTCTTTGCATTATGACTGAGGGCTGAAAGCACTTTGAAGAGCACTTGATCATAAACACAATTATAATAAATCAATGAAAACCTCTGATAAGCCACATGGAGGCGAAAGACAGCATCTCTGCAAGTGGAAATCCAGGACTGGGTGAGATACTGTGCATTTGATATTTTCACTCAGTTCGACAACTTTGGCCACAAACTTGGGATATTTTGACGCAGCAATTGCTGCCAGTTCAGAGCTGCTTCTGTGGAGGCTTAGACCCAACCGCCTGTCACCTTGATCTGACCACAACACAAAGCTGCTGACACTTTCTGGAAGTGTGTGTGTGTGTGTTCGTATGTGCGTGCATGTGTGCGCGTGTCTGTTTCAGATTCTCACACTCTAAACACTCCTTCCGATCCATTTGACTCTCTAATCCACCGGGAAAACTTTCCTCCATTCCGCTCCAGTTTTTCTCCTTTTTTTTTTTCCTTCACCCCCCTCCCCTCCCCTCCATACACTTGACAATGTGCGTGCGTTTGTCAGAGTTGGCTAACTGGATTTTCTACAACCGTTCTACGCACTAAGCCACACACATTCTCACACACACACAAAGACACACACACACACACACACGAACGTCACCCACTGGCTAAACAGACTACTCAAACATAATACATATGTCGAAGAACTCATACATTTCTCAGTTTTGGATCTGAATCCAGATCAATGCAGCCACACTCTCTTCTTACCTGAAAGACCTTGGAGACCTTAGAAAGGTGATCAGCTGTTGGTCCTCAGTGACTTCCAAAATATCTGCTTTGCTCAGCATTTCCAGGGGAGGCTACCTGATGACTGTAGTTTCTGTACTGTGCAACAGTGCTCTGTTGTATTGTCACCATATTTAGTACTTTAAGTCCCAAACATATCTGCTAACAGGACACTTGGGGAGGAATTTTTTTTTTTATGTTGTAAAGTTGCAAAGTTGCAACTTTACAGCAGTTATCGGTTTCTCCTGTTAACCAAAAGTGTAACTGCGTGCATTACGTGACTGTTAATCTTATGCCTCTTTGTTTCTGTCTGTCTTTCTTTCCGTTTTTCTTTGTTAGGTTTTTTTTTTTTTTTTTACTTGAAGTTTTTTTTCTCCTACTTCTTTCTCTCTCCCTCCCCCTGGGTTTCTTTGGGGAGAGAGGGAGCAAAGAGAAAGAAACTTAATCCCTCTATTGAACAAGAGGTGGACCAGTCAGGGACTTTTTTCCCATTTTCCTCTGTGTCAAAAAACCCACCCTGCTTCTCATTCCAAATGCTCACAAATCACACACACACACACACACACACACACACACACACACACACACACACCGAAATCTTTTACTTGATTTTGAATTTGATTTTCACGCAGCATTGTCTGTTAGCTGATTGAAATTTGTTGTTATTCTTGTTTTCCTGTCTATCTCACATTATTGTTGAGCAAATTAAAATGTTCAAGTTACTTTATCTAAAAGCATTATTTATGTGTAATTCAAAGGGTTCAAATGGCCAGGGATGGCTTTAGTTAAACTATATTTTTCACTGTACTTTTTCATTTTGACTTTTTTGTCACATAGTCTAAGTAAGTAAGCCACCACAATGGCTTGTGCTTAAAGGCAGCAGTGCCGACCACAGCACAAAGGCATTTTTACTTTGAGACCAATCTCAACAGAGTTTTCTTCAGCGACTGCGGACTGATGCAGCCACATCTTTGCTGAATAAATGACATACTATAGAAGAGCTACAAAATGAGGATTGACAATTTATCTCCCATTTACGCTTTGGTGCAAGCAATTTAAAAAGATATTTGGGGGGCAACTTTTGCCTCTGCCGTCTGAAAGATTGAGGCATTTACAAAATGTTGGGTGCACTTAAAGAATAGTAATGCATACAACAATCACCACCTAATGCCAACATGAATAGATAAGAAGCTTCATCTGTATGGCTATAGAAAAAGGTCAGAAAGCCCTGTAGGCAAACTCCTCCCTTATGCATGCCACAGCCTGAAGTGTGTCACAAAATTACAGACTAGCAGCTACAAGTAGTGTCAAAAGAGCCAAAATGAGTGTAATATTCCTTCTTTATTATTACAATTCTGGAAATAACTGCTGTTGAAATTTTTAGCATGCTTTATTTCATCCCTTAATTCAGCCCCTGCTGATGAGCGTGAGCATGGATGAAATCAAATTACAGACTCGGCGATCCAGCGCTGCATCATTGCAAAAATATGTTCTAGGTTTCCAGTTGTTGAGACTTAAGAGCTTACTTCACTTGCACTGAGCTCAGTATTCAGCAGCATTGATCACCCCACTGATCATCCCATCCAGCCACCAGTCATCAAGATCCACATGTAGGTTTTTAACATTTACTATAACATTAGCTAGCATTAACTGCTAATGTTAGCCAGCTAACATTTACCGCCAACTTGACAACACTATTGTCTAACGTGCCAGAACAAAGACATTTTAAAGTCTCTTGTGTCAACGTCGATGTTACTCACCCTAAACAGATCAATGATGGTTGCATGTTTGGTGACGGTGGTCTGAATAATTTATTACCTGCTCACTTTCTTTAACAAAATCATGATTAGTTTGTAGCTGTCCGGCTATCTTTGAGTGAGCCCTGCATGCTTTACAGAAAGGGAGAGTCATCTTTTCACCTCATCAACACCAAGGCAGTCTAGAATACATTTTTCAGTTGTTGAAATGGCAACTTTCTTTGCAGTCTTAGTTGGGCACGGCCCAGGATCTGGGTTGCCTGACCTCTTTTCACTTATCACTCACTTACCTCTGTATGGTAGGTGGAGAGCCATGCTTGTGCTCTTGTATGCTGGTACAGAAACGGTTTTGAATTACACATTTCTTACCAATTAACTTGCTTTGTCATGGCAATGTCTTTTAAGTCTGTAGATTTTCTGATACATTATGGTTAGGCCCATGTACAAGTGAGAGAGACACTAACAAGGAGAGAGATCGATTGCAGGAAGCTGATGCACTACACATCCTTATCTCCTGCTTCTACAGCTTTCCATCTTTTGGTAGCAGCCTCCACCCTTAGGCAAGGTTGTGTGTGCTTTGCTGCTCTCCTTTCCCTGCTCTTCCATCAAAACGAACTACAAAATGCCAGACAATTCGCCCTGGTCATCCTCCATGGAAAGTTGATTGCCACCCCCTCCTCTCTTGTTGGGTGGCACAGTTAGGCCACTTAATATCAATATTCTCTTTGTGGCAGGAGATGGGGGGCAATTGCCCTGACTGTCAGAATAATTGCACACAGATATCTGCACACATGCGCTGACTTGTGTGCACACAAGCCTTGCACACTCACACACCAGAAAACACGATAACTGGGACATACTGCCAAAGACTACAAGAACAGTGACACATACACACACGCGTAACTTCACATGCACGGGAGAAATGGGCAGAATGAGGACACACAAAATGGAAGTCTCACACATATTTGCTGTAGAGTTAGTATGAGGAGACATGAAGAAAGGCTCCATTCTGCTGGGCAGAGACACACTCATGCAGAAAGCAAGTACCATTCGCTTAAGTGTGGCCTCTGGCTCGTACTACAAGTAGCAGTGAGTGAGGTGGACAGACAGGGACAGGACACCCGTTTTTGTTGAGCAGGAGACTTGCAGACCCTTATTGATGTTCAAAAGTCTTTGTGCTGGGCACATGATAACAAATTTTAGTGACAGAGCTGCCTTTTAATTGTACTCATTCTCACAGTACACTGTCAAGTCTGTACTGTATAATTAACATCAGAACCTGTAACGGTAGTCACTGCACACTATTATGAAGTACAGTAGTTGTGATTGACATATGATAATATATAATATAATACAACACCTCTTATTATTAATAGTGATCTCATAGATAAAGGTGGCAATGTACTGGACTACATTATATTGAGAGGTTTTCCTATTCCTAATTTATGAGGGAGACAGAATATTAGAAACACATCTCAATGTATAGGTAGACTTTATGGCAGCTCAGTCATATTGGATTGAATTGCATTAGACTGTACAGGTGAACCTAATAAAGTGGCAACTGAGTGCATATGTAACATGCATTAGTATGCATGAGCGTGAGCACTGAGGAGGCCTCATCATAAAAATATAATAGTAACTGATGGCAAATTTCACAGGACTTTAGCACATTTGCATTACTACTAGAAATAGAGAACACATCTCAAATCTGGGATTTCATTGCCTCCACGGTGTTAGAGTGCTACACAGTGCTACTCATTGTTTCAGGTTTAAGCGTATCTCATATGATATATATGGTTAGCAGTGTTGCCAGGCCTTAGCTCAGGCCCTTTTATCAGGATGTTCAGAAATGATTCCAATCAGTCCTATAATCAGGTACAGTCCTATACACTTGGCTACTAATGTATGTCAGTGTTGTGAAAATGAAAGTTAAGGAAATAGCACCACTTTCCAGTTGTTCAATATACATTTCTAAGTGCTTGTGAGTCGATATTTAACAGCTAAGCATACTTCGATTCAACATATGCTGAATTGCATTGGAACTGCAGTATATCATCATTTACTCAGGAAAACTGAAATCCCATGAAATGTACTTAGATATCAACCAATAACTAACTTCCAATACGAGAGCTGAATGTTTAATGAAAGAGGAGAGAATGCCAGATTAAGTTATTTTATGGATGTGGCGCATAGCTTAGTCATTTGCTTTTCTGCCTACACATAATATATTCAGTGCATATCCACTCAACTGTGAGGTTTTGTCCACAATGAAAGCTTGGTTTCTGTCTTTCTCTGTCCCTACACACTGAAGCTTGCGTGATCACACACTTGGGGAAAAAAAAGCATAGGTTGTAAAACGCGTGAATTATTGAATGAATTGTGAGTGGTGCGTGTGTCTGTGCGTGTGTCTGTGTGTGTGTCTGTGTACACTTACATGTGTTTCTGTGTAATACTCAAAACTATGTCACACAGTTCATGCACTACTGCACCCATTTTACTGGTGGAGCATCTCTCCAGTGTGCACATCTAGAACACAGCAATTGAGAACGATCAAAACATACTCTCAAGGCCCAACTCCACACAGAAACATGCAGAAAACACACACGCATTCACTGATGCATTGGTATTTGCATGGCTGCACTCATACAGTCGATGAGCATATACTGCAGCTTTTGTTGCAAGCAATCAATGTAAGTGCACTGTTTTGTGTCACATGTACACATATTTTATACACACTCACATAGACCGGCATAGTACAGTGTTGCGTGTTTTGTTTCATTGCTCTCGTCTCCATCCATTGCTGTCGTGGTTCTGCTCTGATTTCTCTGTTATCTTGTGTAAAAGCTCCACTGAAAACTCAGCTTTAGTGCTGCCGGATGATCTCAGCTTTTCAATAGCTGAATTGATGCAGGTCACAGTGCACAGGGCGTGTAATGTTGCTGGCAGTTGCTGATGTATGAGCAGCGCATGAGTAGACTATTTTGTACTGTTTATATTAGTTTATATATGTTTGTTTTCAGTCTGAGCACTTAATTCAGATCCTTTTAAATAACTTCAAAGCAGTATTGGTGCTTTATCTCATTAAAACAGTAATTTTCTTTTCATGTGAAGCTCACAAACAAGAATGTGGCTCAGAAGAAAGAGAAAACTGTGAGATGCTAACAGAGTTTGAAATCTTTGTACATTCACAAATCTCAGTACACATTATAAAATGCCGTATTGTGCATCTTCAGTTTTGAAGTCCTGTTTTAATTTCTATGGAACAGCAGGATTTGTGGAACGAGTTGATGAATAATTCACCTGTCAGCATGACCAGAAGTAGCCACTAGTTAACAATTGATCATTGCCTTTGTGTTTTTGTATAATATATAGAACAAAAAACAGCAGAGCTCACACAGAATCACCATGTAGACTATTTGGTCAGAGAAATGTCAGCAGTAGCTGTTTAAGGAAGCGCTAAGGGTGCTTTTTGTCCTTAACATCACTCGCATTTTTCCAATCATTTTGAGGATTTGAAGTAGCAGCCTGAAGGTCACACGCCTGACTCTTTGCCCTTTAGATCACTGCTAAGGGGAACAGAATCTATGATGCTTCATGTGTGGATAGCCCTGCTGTTTGTTCAGTGTATTGACACATGGCTGTGGCTCAACCTTCAGAGGTCTGTCTTTGCTGTCCTCTACTTCAAAGGCATGTTTGGTAATATGACTGCTGCTATGCATATTTCATGAGCTTCTAAATATTGATGGAATACTAAGGAGTGTAAGTTGCAGCAGAGGAGTTGGTACACATTTGTCCTCCCTCTGCTAACACTCCCTCACTTCTTCTTTGATGGCTATTTCAGGTTAAATATGAGCCTTCTCATATGTGCCACTGATAGCAGTCAACCTTTTCCTGAGGCGGTGTGTGTGTGTGTGTGTGTGTGTGTGTGTGTGTGTGTGTGTGTGTGTGTGTGTGTGTGTCTCCTTTCCACATACATGCCAGATTTAATAACAACCTTGTCCATCTGCTTCTCAGATACTGTGATATAAAACTGGAAAGATAAAACATTTGGATGTTTGACAGTTTTGAGACCTTTGCATGATATGCAAAATTTCCCCAGCCAGTGCTTTTATTTCATGCCATGTAGCTTTGAGGCAAGTTCAGACAGAAATGAAAAACTCTGTCTTTGTATATCTCTCCTCCTCCGTCTCCTCCGCAGCCTTTCCATCCCATGGTGAACCTGGTGTGCAGCGCTGACCTGAGGATGTTCCTGTGCGCCCTGTATGCTCCGGTGTGCACTGTGTACGGCCAGGTGTCCATGCCATGTCGATCCCTGTGCCAGCGAGCCAAGGATGAGTGCCACAAACTCATGGAGATATTTGGAGTAGCTTGGCCAGATGACATGGAGTGTAGCAGGTGTGTATGTCTGAATACAAAGTCCTTGAAAATATGAACAGTGTCATCACAAACAGGGTTTTAAAGCGTCTGAGATACAGCTGCTGATATGATTCTGGTTGTTTTATTTTCAATATATTCTGTATATTTACCCAGGACTCAGCCTGCAATACGTGTCATACATATAGATCAAATCTGCGCTGTTCCTGTGCTTGCTGCTTCTCTTGGAACTCGAGCCAGCCTCAACCTCACACCACAACTTGACTCTAAACTTCAGCTTCTTGTCACTGTTCTCGCTTTCTTCGACTGTCACCTCTAGTTTCCTCATCTCCATAGAGCTCCCTTCCCATCTTTTCTAGCTCATTTCTTTGATCCTTCAGTTCAGCTATCTTCATATTCACATAATGTCCGTGTATAATATGTCTGTTATATATTCAACTACATGATCTGACTCAGTAATTCTTGTCCTAGGTTCCCAGATTGTGACGAGCCCTATCCTCGTCCAGAGGACCTGCTGACGGACTCTGACCCCACTGACCAGTCCTCCATGACTGTCCAGAGAGACTATGGTTTCTGGTGCCCCAGAGAGCTCAAGGTCGACCCAGACCTGGGTTATACATTCATGGGCAGGAAAGACTGTTCTGCTCCGTGCCCCTCCATGTTCTTTAACCAGCGGGAGCTCACCTTCATCCGCTACTTCATAGGAGTCGTTTCCATCGTCTGTCTGTCCGCAACGCTCTTCACCTTCCTGACGTTTCTCATAGATGTTACCAGGTTTGAACAGCTGAGTCGATCAACTTGTTGTCTTTAATCGCTTCCAAAACTCAAGAATAATAATTTGTTCATTGTTACTTTAATTTGCTTTTTTTTTTTTTTTCTTTTTCTCTACCTCATTAGGTTTCGATACCCTGAGCGGCCAATTATCTTCTACGCTGTGTGTTATGTCATGGTGTCGCTTGTTTTCTTTCTGGGGTTCCTGCTGGAAGACAGGGTAGCATGCAACTCAGTCAGCCCTGCCCAGTTCAGAGCTTCAACCATAACACAAGGCTCACATAACAAGGTGGGAGCTTTAGTTCATCTCCATCTAGTATCACCACAGTAACATCTTTCCTCAGTGTTTTATTTTAGATTTGTTGAGCCTGTGAATAAAGCCAGTCAGCCAGTCACTCTCACATGATTGATCACCGTAAATTTGATTTTTAAGTAGCAGTTTGAAACATTCTTAAACATGTGACAGGTCTCATTAACTCCAGTAAAATGAGTTTAATTGATCATAATTTCTCTAAATCTCTAAATCCTAATGTAAACAAAGCTGTTGGTGACGTGCTGACTCTTCTGTCTTGATGGTCTGAACTCGTTGCTCCTTCTCTCAGGTATGCACCCTGTTCTTCATGGTCCTGTATTTCTTCACCATGGCCGGCAGTGTGTGGTGGGTCATACTGACAATCACTTGGTTCCTGGCTGCCGTGCCTAAATGGGGCAGCGAGGCCATTGAGAAGAAAGCCCTCCTCTTCCACGCTGTTGCCTGGGGGCTCCCAGGGGCCCTGACTGTCACCCTGTTGGCCCTGAACAAAATTGAAGGAGATGGGATCAGCGGAGTGTGTTTCATAGGGCTGTATGACATAGACGCCCTGAGGTGGTTTGTTCTGGCACCGCTCTGCGTCAATGTGGCGGTGAGTACAGTCAGAAGATAAATGAGAGGGTGGATGAAAGAGCTGATGAGAAGATGGATGGATGGGTGAACAGATTTATGGGTGGGTGAATGGATTGTTGGCTCGAGTTATGGAGAAATGGATAGAATAGTATATGGATTGGTGAATAGTTGACAGCCTATTGGCCTGTGTGTCAGTCATCAAAAAATAATCGCTCATTTTAATTTTGTGCATCTGTCACCAAGTGTGACTTCTCACTCATCTTCCTCTCTTCAGGTGGGTGTCTCTCTCCTGTTAGTGGGCATTGTGGCTCTGAACCGGGTACGCATGGAGATCCCTCTGGAGAAGGAGAACCAGACCAAACTAGTCAAGTTCATGATCCGAATGGGAGTGTTCTCGGTGCTCTACCTGGTCCCCTTGTTGACTGTGATTGGATGCTACCTGTATGAACACACCTACCGCAGCATTTGGGAGACAACGTGGATGGAGGAGAACTGCAGGCGCTATCACATCCCCTGCCCATACAAGGTAGAAAGAGAGGAGGACGTAGCGTGTTTGTGGCTAGTTGATTCATTTGTGAGGACGTTTTTGTGGAGGAAAGCTTGATGTTGTTAAGTCTAAGGTGAGATTCAAACACCAACAGACTCAGCTAACACAGAGCAAATATAAAAACTTTATATGCCTGTTGAGTAGCTCATCAAAACTGTTCCTCTACCTCCGGTCTAAAAACAGATGGCCGCTCAGGATTTGCCTGTCAGCTCAGCAGGACATTGGAAACAAACACACAGACACACTCTTGACAGGATATCCAGCTGTATTACTGTCAAAACTCCTGATCTCTCCCTGTATCTCACTCACTCACACAGTGTGTGTCGCCACACTGGCAAAGTTAGCTGGGGTGAAGCACTGAGTTCAGTCCACTGGGTTTTTCTCTCTCTGGGATACCATGTATGTTTATAAGAGAGGAGAGGTATGTGTTCATTTGTGCGTGAGAGTAGTAAACATGCAAGGATCAATGATGCTCCTCCAGTGGAAGGACTGCGTAGACATAATTTCCTCTTTCAAATACAATTGACTAACCTGTGGATTTGTGTACAGCCTGTATTATCCTCTGACTGGTTCTTCTTCTGTCAGAGTTTATTATTACCATGTCCCTGTTCTCAGCAATCAAGCTGAATACAGTGCTATTATTACCAATAGAAACAATGGGCAAACTTACAAGAAGAACCAAATAAACTGAAGTAACCCTTTAATGAGCAGAGGCTGTGTGTGTGTGTGTGTGTGTGTGCGCGCGTGTGTGCGCGTGTGTGTGCGTGTGAGTGGGAGCTGGCAGTTAAACATGTGTGCGGCTGAGTGGGTAGGTATTTGTGGAGGGGAGGGAGCTGAGCGCAGTATGCATCATTAGCTCAGCTAATACAGCTCTGGAGACCAACTCCACACAAAGCTACCATCTCTGTGTTTCACTCTGTTTCTCTGTGTCTTTGACTCTCCCTGCTGGTTCCCACACACTTATTTATTCTTTCAGTCAGTTTTCCCCCTCTGCTCTCTCTCTCTGTCTCTCGTAGGGCCTGCTCAGTCATGCTCTGCTGCCTGTAGTCTATAACGTCTTTGTAGCGGTTATGAAGAGTGGTGGGAGTGTGGTGGTTTATACAGCCCGCTGCTAAATTAATAACCAAATGTGCACAATGTAGACACAAAGACACTCCTCTGCTTTCTGTCCCACGCTCACACACAAGGCAACAAAAGCTGTTCATCAGTTTCTCACTTAACATTCACTTTGTTTTCATTTTTCATGGTTATGAAAGCAGAGTGCTGTTACAGCGGTCTTACGAAAGATAAGTGTCCGCTAATTTGTGAGTGACGGACTGTATGAGCGGGGGTGGAGGCAGGTGCAAGTGCTTATGTTCCTTGTTAGTGTATGTGTGCAGGCATGTTTATGCAGTGGTGTGTGTGTGTGAGAGCTCATGAAGAGAGACCCCGTTTATGACCTGTTGTAGCTCTGGAATTTCAATATTGCTACGTGTTATTTGATCTTAACCCTGGGGAGTTTTGTGTGCAAATGTTTGTGTGTGTAAGAGGGTACAATTGCATGTTTTTGGATAATTGAAGATTCTGTGGGCATTGTTCAAGTTCAAGTGACTTTATTTTGTCTGTGTGCATGGGTGGTAATTTACTGAAGGCCTAGGGCTGCTTCTTTTTTCTCAGGACCTAAATCTGAGACATTTAATCTCAACCCAGGCGAGACAAAGCTAATTAATACATGCTTACTCCTCTAGGCTGTGGTTCTTTCAAAAGCAAGAAACACACAGCTTTCTAAAAGTTTCCTTCGACCAGGACTTGTCTCAGGAGATGGTGTGGATGTTAAATTCTTTACCTGGATATAATCTTAATAGTTTGTTATACAGAAAGTTCAGCATCAGGTCTGTAATCACCATGCTTTGTGAGTCCTCAGTCGTAGTTGTAGTACCAGTAATTGTCTGTAAACTTGTCACCACACTGATTCTCTGATTTGGATTGACTTAAACATTGCAGCCACACATTTAAAAACATGTCTTCCCAAAATGGAAATGCATATATAATGTATATATATGCATATAGTGGTATTTAGGGAACAAAATCCTCTCCTTGTGAATTCGCTTTGTCGTGGTTTGTTCACAAAAACGATTTTATGCTTGTGTTGGTGCTGCCTGAAGATCATTCTGTTAACCTCAGCAGTTTGTTGTTGACACAGCAGTTGCTGCGTGATTGATGCTTCCTCAGTTTTATCTTTCAGAATGATAAAATCATGACTTCACATTTAGATGTAATCAAGTCGTTCTCAGCTGTGTTTTAAAACATCAACAGTGAGTTAGGAGAAAATCTGGAATTTGCATTGTGAGATGAGTTTATCTTTAAACCAACTATCCTCTCTGCACAACTGCTGTAAACTCCTGCCCTCTGGTGGGAGATACTGTGCTGCATCAAAGTCCAAGGCCATCTGAGGAGGGGGCAGTTGCTGTACATCCCAGCTGTAGTTCAGCTGTTGAAGCAGCTGTGGGATTAAGATTACATCCCTTCCTTCATAATTTAAACTCACTGACTGGGCTAAAAAACACTTGTCAGTTCAGGATACTCTTGGTCCACTTCATGTGCAAGTAGTTTCACTGAATATTTGATATTCTGTACTGTGTTAATCTTTAAGGAATATTTGTCATACACTCCCATACTTAGATGTTAGTCTGTCAGGCTGTATTTTCTACACTGTGGAGTTAATATTTAATATTTCTGTTCTGTTTAGGTGGAGCAGACCGGCCAGCCGCTCATGGTTTTGTTCCTGATTAAATATCTGATGATGTTGGTGGTGGGGATCCCCTCCGTTTTCTGGGTGGGCAGCAAGAAGACCTGCTTTGAATGGGCCAGCTTCCTGCATGGCCGCAGACGCAAAGAGTAAGAGGAGAGACTGGCTGATTTTTCCCTCTCTTCTAGTATTTTGTCTGAATGCTTATTAGGCCTGATTATGTTATTAGATCATGATTATATATCTTAAATCTTACTGTCATTGTGAATTCATTGCTTCAGACAGAAAAACCAGGAGTACATTTACAATCACTTCTCACAGTGTACTAAGAAACATACATTTACTTGCAGTATTTGTCTCTATGGTAACACAAGGGTATCCTCTGCACCAGTATCCCATCACCCTCAACAACACATTAACCCTTTATCCTCTCCACCTCTGCTTTGCATCTCCCTCACTCCCCCATCTTTACTTTCTCTTTGCACTCCTCCTTGCATCCCTTGCTTGCTCTTCTCCTCCAACCATACACTCTGTGCCTCTCTCCATGCTATCCCCCATGTCCTCTCCTTTTGTCTGTCTCTCTCCTCCTCCTGTCCTCCTCTTCCACTTCTGGGCATGCTACATCCCTCATGTCTTCCTTCTCCCCTCTGCCCTTCCCCCACACCTCTCCTTGCCTCCCATTCTTAAACCTCTCACCCCTACCCTCCCTCACCCTCTTCTCTCTGCAGCAGTGGGGTGAATGAGTCTCGTCAGGTGCTGCAGGAGCAGCCAGACTTTGCCCAGTCTCTGCTGCGTGAACCCAACACCCCCATCATTAGGAAGTCCAGAGGAACATCCACTCAGGTAGGCCTGCAAACACAGCCGTGATGGAGGAGTATCAAAAGTAAGCATTGTGGTATTACTTGTAGAAGCAACAAGACCACAAGCTGTATGGTTGTTATATTTCATCCATTACTGTCCATTAGCTCATTTCCTCTTCAACATTTGGCTTCACATGATGGTTACTGTGTACTACAGTATATTAAGTCTTGTACTGAGGCTACAGTAACAATAGCTGCATTGAAGTGATGAAATAAGCAGATACAGAATATAAAGAGTTTTTGATTTTGTGAATTTTTTTTCTAATTATTTAACAGAAAACTTAAGGGCAAACCTGTGGTCCAGAGTTTAATGGCAGTATTTGTTAAATTTATCTGACTTCTCATCCTCCTGTAGGGCACCTCTACCCATGCGTCCTCCACCCACTTGGCTGTCGTGGACGACCTTGACGAACCAGTCAGAACTCACCACGGCCACCCCGCCTCCACCAGGAGTAAGGCCAGCAGCGTCCACAGCAAGGCCAGTTACCACAGCAGCCTGCGCCGCACTCGTGACGACAGGTAGAGGAGGAAACCCGTGGCTTCTGTTTGTCCGTCAAAAGTTGTGAATTAAACAAACCAAGTCTGCGTCTCCACTCTTTCTGCTGTCTTCTCAGGAGTGATACTATGGTTTACCGAGGAACCGAGGATCGCAGTTTCCATGGCAGCATGCCGCGTCTCAACCACCCGCTCTCCGCTCACAGCAGCCTCCATCAGATAGACAGCCATTCAAGGCACAGCAGCCAGCGAGACGTATCCGAAGCCCCACCTACCCTCATCACCCACGGAACAACAGCAAGTAGCAGCCAAGCTGCTGAGAATGAAGGCACCAGCGCCTGAGAAGGACCGCCAGCTTCACAGGAAAGTATTGTAAAGATGCTGTCGACACCTTTTGAAGGAGGATTTGCCCCCGGCAGACACACACCCGTCTGTTTAGTGTGAACGTGTTTTCCTCTATGAAGATGGAGAATGTACCAGTGAGTGCTGTGGTGGTGATTTTTGCGGTTAGTCTCTTGCTGATCATTTGTTAGCACTGTGGCTAAAGGCTAGCACAGTTCAGGCAGTGAACTTGGCTGATCTATCATGGATTCAGTGAAGTTTCACTGTAAGATGAACAGGTTTGTTTGCTGAATTCTTTGAACTGACACGGCAGATGACTTCTGAAAGCTCGACTCAGACAGGCTGAGCCAATAAGAATGAATCCACCTCCTAGGACGTTTTGGGACGTCAGTGATGCTGACATTATTCAGGGATCATTTTGGTCGTGTCCTGGTGAACCAGAGCTAGCACAGGAAAGGAGAAGTCATCATACTTTATGGACCTTCAGATTGTTTCCTGTCGGTGGATTCTGTATGATTCATTAGATCCTGGGTTTGAAGGTTGGACACCAGTTTGTTCTTGAGAGCAGCATGATCAGTCTTGTGGTGGCATTATTTCCAAATCCTGATCTTTCACCATTTTGCAGGATCTACAGAAATACTAAATGCGTGAAAACTGCTGAGTATTGCTTTTATAACAATCTTAAATGGTTTGCCCACTCTCTTGGTAATGTATCTTAAAATTGGACTTGTTTCAGTCTGTGTGTTGACTGAGACTTGATTATTTCCAGTCTTTGTTTGTTCTGGACTGCAGCTCTTAATGAATGATGTTTATCTTTGCGTGGCCTCAGAGGCCGACAAATATGGGCTTAATGTGAAATCGTGGACCTCTCTGTGTTTTAGTGAAATATTTTTATACTGTGAAAACTGTCTGTCTGCTGCTGAAAGCTTCATGTTATGAGTGTGTGTGTGAGAAAGAGTGAGAAACAGACACAAATGGTCATATATGTTTTAAAGGTCAGTTGTTCCCTCCAGTGGTGAACAGAGAAAGCATGATGGAGGGAGCTGAGAGATGAAAACTCATGTAACCCTGAATGTTAAAGGGTTTTTCCAGAGTCCGCTGAAATACGGACACGGCCAGGTGAAATGAGCTGGAATAATGTGTGTGCACTTAGACACACACTCACATTTATTCCAGCTCAGACTGCTTTTTGGCCTCCCAAAACCATTTTCCTTCGCACTGACTTCTCTGCATGGAGGCATTAGCTTGACAGATTAATATGGCAGCTTTGGAAACAAGGAAGGTGACGGTTTGCTCAGCCAGTTATATATTCGGTCATTTGTCAGCCAACCAATCAATGCCAGAGAATCCCAAAAATAAACAGGAGTACAGATGAAAGTTAGCTGATAACTGAGTATCGTATCCAGATTCAGGTACACGTCCATCACTGCATTCAAGCCTCATGGCCACAGAGGATGGAGTGCAATGTAAAAAAGAAAACCAGTAACAGCGCTTCTGTTCTGAAACAGGCTGAGCAGTTTGCTTGTCTTTTTAAGAGGAACTGCTTTATTTCTAATGTAACTGTCACCACTGTACTTGATATGTACCTAAACTGCCACTGTACATGCTCTTTGCTCATGTGTGTTTGTTGTGTTGTTCATACATAAAACTCAAAGACTTACCCAAAGAGGTGCAGACAACTGGCAGTGAAACTGTAGAACATTTTCTCTGACATTATTTTGCATCTGAGTAAATGTTAAAGGAAGTGTGTGTCTCTATAGTTTTGTTCCCCATGCCTGATGACCCAGTTAACCTACCTCACCTGTACCCTCAGCCTTCTCTGTACCTGCACACGCACACACACATCATTAGGTGCTTTTTGTAAAGTAAATCAACACAAAAAATCAGCTTAATTGACTTTGCTTTCTAACACACACACACATTTATATCACTATCCCCATGTGGACACATCATTGACATAATGTATTCCCTTGTCCCTTTAACCTAACCCTAAAACCAAGTCTTAACCCTCAAAAAGCTGTCTGAACCCGTCCCCACATTGACAGGAGGTCCCCATAGGTTGGTTAGTAGTCAGTTTAAAGCCCCACTGAGATATCAAAAGAAAGACACAGCTAGCTGTCTGTCCTTCCTGCAGATGGCGTCGTGTTTTTCCAGTCTACCTCTTCAGTTCTAATGTACCCGGCTAACTCTCCGGCCTTTTCACTGCTGCCTCTCCTCCTGTCTGTCTACGCCTGTTTTAAACTCACTGTCAGCTCGTCTGCCTGCGTATCTGCTGTACATAGATTTTCTGTCCTATCTGATGACTAATCTGCCTCACTTCTGCCTTCTGCTCTTCCTCCTGTAAATGTGCCCACGCTGATTTTTTTTGGACCTACAGCAACTGTCTGTACTCTGTACACTTCGTGACTGCTTTCACAAACATTAACCGTTGTGCTTTTACCTCCGAATTGAACATCACAAGGAGAGATGCTGTGCTGACACACTGATCACTCATCTCTCCTTTTCAGCTATTCCATATCTCATTCTTGTTAGTTCACCTTAGTCTGTGATCATTAATACTAGTCCCCTACAGTGAGGCGAAGGGTTCTGATGTCTCACTGTGATACAGCTTCAGAGTGGAAATATGGCACATTATCAATGATGGTTCAAAAACAATAATATTGTGAATTCTGAAACTTGAGTTGTATTTGCCTTTTAATTTATTTGCAGTTTGTGACTGTAATGACTTCTTTTACATGCAGACTAATAAACTTTTTATAGACTTCAGTGCGTTTGTTAACACAAGACTGTGAATTTATTCTTGCTGACTAATTTGTTGCCATACGTAGTGATGGTGTGGTAAAGACATTTCAGTACAGTTTTACAGAAAAAAGTAACTGCTGCTCCTTCAGTAAATGTTCTGTTTGTAGCTGTAATCCAGTGTTAGGCTGTTTTCCCTCTAACTGATCTTAATCTTTAAACTAAAACAAGTTTTAAGTTTTAAAGGTTCTGCTTCTGTCTCTAGTCGATCTTGCTAATATCAACAACATGTAAAAGCTCGTTCAGTGACCACAGTTCTTCAGCAGGTTTCACTCATGGCATTAAGTTGTGGTTTTAGAGTCAACACAATGGAGTATCTTCGCCCTGTGCGTTAAAATAAAAAACACGTGGAAACGTTGATCTTCTGAAGACTTTGTGAAAACCGCCGAACAGTCAAGACCAGACTCCCGATCGTTCTCGTTTCCGGCGGACGATGGCGGCCACGTCTTGTTTGAGCGTGGAGACGCTCCTTTCCAGCTGCTCCGAGAAGTCCCTCAGCAGACGACTCTGCTCATCCACAAACAGCCTGAGCCCCAGCAGGTCCGAGTCCTCCTGGAGACAACAGGAACACGTAACCTCAAGGCTAACCTCTGCAGTTACACACACACGTACTGTATACTCTACGGCTTAACACTAGCGACACACTCATAAGTTTACTTGGTGCTTTGCCAGATAGTTTGCTGAAAAAATCATCAGAAAACCTGCAGGTGTCTCAGTGGAGACCGGACTGTAAATTCCATGACCTAACGATGCATTTCCTCTCTGGCTTGCAGATGTTTTAAGCTGGTTTTGCTGTTTTGAAAAACAGCTAAAAATAACAATTATAAACAGTGTAAAGATTAGATCAAACATCAGAAAACTAATTAATTTTGAACATTAGGTTTCTAAATTGGCCCCTGAAATGTCTGGACATGAATGAGATTCCCTCACTGTTTCATCACATTCCAAACATGCCAAGCCCTGATGAAAATCTTCGATTTAAGTAGGTAAATTATTAAAATCCTCTGACTTCACTGTAATCTTACTAAAACTTTCCTTCTGCCAGTTAACTTGTGTGCCTGATTGTGTATTGTTCCATAGATCCACTGCTGATTAAGTACGATCACGAGGCCTCATTATAGTTGTGTTCAGTAATGCTAATGCTGGGGTACGTACGCTGGGCCTGTGTCTGCGCAGGCGCTGCAGCTGACCCCTGACTGAGGTCATGCTGTGGTAGAAAACCTTGAGAGACCGAGCAAACTCTGCATCGCAGCTGGGACGCACCGACCGGCCACGCACACTCTCCCCACCTAAGACACAGAGGGATGAAGTGAGTGTGTGTGAGAAAGAAGACATATATCAGTGAAGTCCTCTAAATCTGTAAATTACACTCTCTCTCTCTCTCTCTCTCTCTCTCTCTCTCTCTGTGTGTGTGTGTGTGTGTGACGTATGATTCAGTTACCGGTCCTGGCTGTGTTGAGTTGTTCTCTTAGACTATGATTTTCTTTTCTCAGTGAAGCGTTGATGTTCCTCAGTTCCTCCAAGTCCTGTTGAAGAGCTCTCACTGAGCAGCTGAGCTCTGCAGAGTCTGCAAGCTGAAACACACGCACACACTTTCTCCGTCTTATTGTTTTTTGGATTCGGAATGACACCATGCCTGTGCACTAAAGCAGCGGTCCCCAACCTTTTTTGCGCCACGGACCGGTTTCACGTAAAGCAATAATTTGCCGGACTGGCATAGAAACGAATAAAAACAAATGATTAAAAATATAACTGACCATTACCCTGAATGTAGTTGTTGTAATTAGTGGGAGCCCTGCGCTTGTTTCTCTTCAACGAGAAGGCTTCATTGCCTCATTTGCGAGCCTGTCGCCACATATTACGCAGAGCGGGCTTGGTGCGTGAGAATCACCTGAAGCGATAAACCCGTATTTTAAGTAGGACTGCTGATATTATCTCTTAAATGCAGCTTTCTTTTTCTTGGAAGTTGTAGGCTCTTCTACTTCTGTCTCATCATTTGGCCTTTCCCCCTTCCGAAGAAGCTCTCCAAAGATGTTTTTACTCATTTTTGCGAGCTTGCGGGATTACTTTTTACTACGGTATCACGTGACCGAGAGCGGTTCGACAGGTGTACAGAGGCACAGGCGGATGCACCTGATTTTCAAAATAAAACTTCTTTCAGACTCTGATGATCAATAAATTATTTTTTGTTCAGTCTCTCTGTGCGGACCGGTACCCGGTAAGGGACTGCTGCACTAAAGTACCTCGGAATTTCTCATTGAGTCCGACGACTTTATTTCATTTGCTAAAGTCTATCCCTGTGATTTAACAGATAAATGCATGATGTATTAAGTTGCACATGTATCTCCTCAATAGTTTAGTGTCTTTGTTAAAGTGTCACATCCAGATGTAGAAACATGTCACAGTGAAAGATCATTCCTGACACAGGAACACAGATTCAACATCACACTCACCGCAGAGTCTTCTGGGCCAGCCTCCTCGATGATGAAGACACCCTCTGTAGTCATCCTCACTCCCTCCAGAGATGATATCAGTTCAGTACATCCCTCTGAAACAGGCCGACACCCATCAACATTATTTAATTTCATCCCTCTCCAAGTCTGAGGGATGCATTAAGGCAAAGTGATGACTTTTATTTTGGGCTGCTGCTGTGAAATAAAGCATTCTCAACTCACCTAAGTATATTTGTTTTGGGTTTTGTTTTTGCTTTGAGATAAATGTACAGTACATTAAAAATAATAAGTTTTCCTCAATCATCTCTTCATCCTCACCTTGAAGACCCCAGAGCTCCAACACTACAGCGCTGCTCTGCAGGTAGTCGAGCAGACGCTGGGAGGTGTGGAGGGAGGCGAAGTGAATTCTGTGATCCAACAGAGGATTGATGTTGTGCCACACGGCCGGTGTGTACAGAGGCTGGCTGCAGTCAAACAGCCTGAAACTGAGAGTCATGAGTCATGAAGTCATGAGTAATACACTTATTGTAGGACCTCTCTGTATCCTCCCTGAACTTCAAACTCTCTTTAGCGCCCCTCAATGCCTCTACATGTAATCCTCATATGCCTCACCCAATTTGGACCCCTCTATTGCGGGCCTCTCGGATCCAGCGGAGGCCACAGCACTGTTCCAGGACCAGCTGGAAGTCCAGTCGTCGACCCAATAATTCAGACGGGTCGATCAGAATCTCATCCTCACCCAGAGGGCTGGAAGGTGAGAGGGATTATTTAATGTTTGTTAGGGTTATTCACAATGTGTGTGTGTGTGTGCGTGTGTGTGTGTGTGTGTGTGTGTGTGTGTGTGTGTGTCATACAGTCCTGTGGAGCTGCAGGGGACCAGCTGTGCTTGTAGAATGGCCTCCTCTGTGCCCTCTGACCCCAGCACCTGCCAACCAAGATTATCAACCAGATCTCACTTACAGTACCATCTGACGGGTGTGTGTGTGTGTGTGTGTGTGTGAGTGTGTGCAGTATATCTGTGTACCTCGAGCTGCTCTTCCAGAGGGATGCGGAAGGCCAAGGATTGAAGCCAGAGGTGAGCAGTTCCCAGGAGCAGAGGCTCCACTGGATCCCAGAACGGGTCTTTGTCCCTGTGTAACGCAGCTATAGACAGGCCCTCCGTTCTCTGACAGCCGGGGAGACAGGAAAAATAAAAAAATATAAAAATTGCAATTTTTACAAAGAAGTTTTGTTTCTAAAAATTTTCTTTGTTTGTTTCCTCCTGTAGTATGTGCTGAAGATGTTTCAAAACAGAACAGACAGTAAAAACAGCTTTGGCTGCATTTTGACAAAGCAGCGTTCTCTCTATTGAATTACATTGTCTCGGCTCTTCTCAGCCTGATGCTGCTGGTAGACTTCTTCCATCAGGAATTTGCGGTTCACAAACTTGGCCTTGGACCACATCCATACCTGGGGAGGGAGTTTAGACAAAGAAATGGAAATTCAAGACCCAAACACAAACCTAAATTCAAATTTGAATCATAAAAAAAGCCGTGAGTGTACATGAGAGCACAGAGATGCAGTCAGGGAAACAGACCTACCTGTTTTCTTCCCATCGCTGTGACTCTGACAACAATCTCCTTCTCCAGATCGTGGCCTTTTGAATCTGACAGCGCCAGATTCTTGATCTCTAATTTAAACTCCACCCCCTACAAACATGGCAGACCATGAAGAGCAGGTGTGTATTAACTGTTACTACATAACCATGACCAAAAATATCTGCCTCCAGTCAGAACACGTTAAGCAGAGTCACCTTGTTGAGTTCCTGGCTCATCTGGTTGGCCTCAGCCATCATGGGCATCAGTTTGATGTAGTCATAGAAGACGGCCAGCAGACTGGGGTCTGTCTGACTGGACCCAGCACTGGACTCGCCTACACACAGACACATACATGGTATCTGACCAGTTTCCTTCCAGAAATGGTCCTCCTCTACCTCCAGCTATCGACCCTCTCCCGCTCACCCAGGTGGATTCCCTCAGCAGCAGCCAGCTCAGACTGGAAATAGTCGTAGTCGTAGCGGCTCCAGTCATCACCGCCCCTCTCAGAGGGATAACCAATGAACAGATAGGTACAGTTGGACCCAAGAACGAGACGGTCCTGGCGGGAGGACAATGGTCAGTGCTGCGTGTTTGTACTGTAACACACATGCCACATCATAAAGTTTGTGTGTGTGTGTTGGGACCCACCAGGTGCTGCAGCTCAGTTGTCTGGAACACAGCGTTGCCGTTGACAATAACCTTTGACCCTGCCAGTGGGGTCAGTGTCACCCGCCGCTGTTCGTTCCTGAACACAGCATGACGCTCCTGGATGCTGACGCACAAAAACACAGGTGGGCAAACGAAAATGTGTGTTTTGAACTAAACGATGCAGAAAAGGTCCAAACGTTTGAATAGGAAATATGCTGCGTTACTGAGCTTCCCGGCACTGATGTACAGGCCACAGGGCGTGCAGCCTATCCCAGCATGCACTAGGACGCAGACATCATGTATAGACTGTCTGGTGTCTCTGGTCTCTGTTTACTTGCACTGGGTTTGGGATGTTCTGTTGTTCCCTGGTGTGGCCTTGATGTGGTGAAAACTCACCCTAAGCCTTTGATAGAGATGGATCTTGGCGAAGAGTCACACAGACCAATGTCCCATTCACCTGGAACACACAACAGTTGGAGAGTGGTGAAGAACGCACTGAAAACTGTCAGAGTATGATAAGACTGTGATAAGCCAATGTAGCTCCCTCTCGAAGGTGAACTGAACTGGAGAGTGAGATACGAGCTGCAGACACACATACCCTCCTGAATGAAAAGCTTGACCACCCCAGACAGCTGCGCGTCCTCGTTGATGTTCAGGATGTAGGGATGCATCTGCATCATCCTCCTCTCCTGACAGTGAGAGAGTGGGACAGAGGGGCGTTACAAAGATACATTTACACACGTAACCGCCATTAAATGCATTTATGTTCTGTGTCTATCTGTGTGTGTGTGTGTGTGTGTGTGTACCTGGGTGATGTTAGCATACTGTTGCTCCCAGTCCTTCAGCGCCTCCTGCAGGTGTTGTTCCCACAGAGTCTGAATGGCTCTGATCTGGAGCTCATTGTGGGTCAGCAGCTGACGAAGCTCCTCTATACACACACACGCATGCGCGCACGCACACACCGTTTTCATCACTTTATGGGACATAACCCTACTTACATTAATTTCCTGCAGACCTACCCTAACCCAAGTCTTCACCCTAAAATTGAATGATTTACACGATGGGACACGTCGGCCACTCTCACCCTCGCCTGCTGATTTCCTCTCCTCACTAAAAGCTAGTCTTACTGGTCTCGTCGTTGGCTCTGCGTCCCTCCTGGCCCAGCCGGCTCAGTCGTTGCAGCAGTCTGGCGTTCTCTGCCTTTAGCTCCTTGACCAGACGCTCAGTGGGGCTCTCGTTCACCACTGCTCGGTTCTGGATGCGCTTTGCCCTGAAGAGGTGAGGAAGGCAGGGACACAGTGAGTGACAGCTGTGGGTGGGGTGCAGGAGGAAGAGAGGAAATGAATTGAATGATTGTACCTCTCAGCATAGCGCAGGGTTGACAGAGACTCCTCATAGCAGATATCAGCGGGGCTCAGCGTGGCAATCTTGAAAATCATGTAAAATTAGAGAGAGCTTCTGTGTATTGACAGTGTATGAAGATGATGATGATCATTTTCTGTTAGCACCATTCTCTGTTACCATTACAGTGCGACTGTTGCCTCCCAGTGCTGACTGCAGCAGCTTGGTGAGAACTGAGTCTCTGTAGGGTATGTGGACAACCTTCCTCCCCACCGCCACATCAGCGAGGGCGCTGGAGGAGAGGAGAGTGACGTGACAAATACCGATGCACTAAACTGCAAGAAGATGAAACCAAACACCAGACCGACCTGATAACGTTGCCCAGAGTGGTGAGGCTCAGGTTGATGGCTGTGCCCTCTTTGAGTCTGTCGGCCTCCAGCCCAGACGAACGCTGACGCTCACTGCCAGCCAAGTCCACCAGGTTAATGTTGGACTGCTTTGTGATGCTCTCTTTGGAAAAGATCTGACAGGAAGGTCACAGAAACACCAATAACAAACGCTTGAAGAGACGTGATGGATGTATTCTGACGCACACAGCTAGAGAACACTGTGTGGATTTTACCTGCAGTGATTTTACCTGTTTGAGTTGGAGGATGATGAGCATGTGCGAGCGACTGCTGTTGGCGTTCATGTGAGTGGCGGCAGTGGTTCGGGTCCTGGTCCCCTGCTCCATCAGCTGCTCCACCTACAAAATCCACACATTGACATGATTCCAAACACAAACCTACCGAACACTAACACAGCACACAGGAGCATATCTGGAATATGACCAATGAGCTGATATTCAGGCCTTCACTGGAACATTTTTTTTTTTTTTTTTACAATTAACAGTTTCACTGTTGTTTGGTAACTTTAAGTAAAGCAAATGAAGTTTATTTCAGTGGACAATCAGCTTGTTTGCCTGGTTCTCTCCATAAATACTTTTCATCATCTCTATACCTGTGGAGCACTTTCACACGGGATTGTTCGGAGACCCTCCACATAGAAGCCTCTTTGCTGCTCCTCTCTGACTCTGAGCCCCCCCGGAGTACGAGACCCCCGAGACAGCAGGTCGACCACCTGGACGGAGAGGAGCCAGACAAAAAAGATGAAGACGACAGAAGAGTACACAGAAACAGACAACAGAAAAGAGCTGATTTTCCCCTGTGTTACCTGCTCATTATAGATTTCCAACATGCTGAAAAACACCTGTGTAGACATCAAGAACAAAGATGTTTAGAGGTTCACACCCACACATGACACTGGTCAATGGTGACACACAGACACACAGACACACAGACACAGACACACACAGACACACACACACTTCACCTGACACTGTCTGGTGTCCTGGTTTTCTCTAATGGCCTGAAACAGTCGCTCACAGAGTTTAGGAACCAGGCCTTTGTTAGGCCCGTAGCCCACCATCGAGTAACTCTTCCCTGAGCCGGTCTGCCCGTAGGCCAACAGTGTGGCATTGTAACCCTGCACACATCATTTCAGGACATTCTCCATTAGAGGAGACCTCAAAATAGTCATAACCACCAGAACAAACTCTGCTTGGCAGCAGAAACACTTTGCAGAGCTTTGTGATGTGATGATTGCTACCTGCAGTGCATTCTCCAGTATTCCCTCTCCCAGGTCCTGGAACACACTGTCCTGGAGACAGATGATATGTTGTAAGCTTTCTAACACAATGTTATCTTGATCAAAATCTGCTCACATCTCATCTGTTCTGCCCGGACAGTCCACACCTACAGTGTCTAGATTGAACTGCTGAATTTCTCCTCAATCCTCAGTGCCTTGCATGTCTCATTACTCCTGCTACTGTCTATGGTGAGAATGTGTGTGTGTGTGTGTGTATGCATGTGGTTGAGGGTGTATGTTAGTACATATGGGGGGTGGGAGGGTTGGGTTTTTCATGTTGTTCTGTTTTTATTTATATTGTTTTTAACTCTTGTAAAGCACTTTGTGTCGCACTATGTATGAAAAGTGCTATATAAATAAAGTTTGATTTGATTTGATTTGATTTGTGTCGTATAGGGTTCACTCTGTTCTCTTGGTTGTAACGAATGCTTTGCCTGTTCTACCGGGAGGCCTTGGAGCTGACCTGGTCAGAGTATCGTCCTCCGGGCTCTTCAGGCACGTACAGGCCGCTGCGGTCTCGTGCGAAGCCGCTGTGGGACCAGTAGGCGTAGTCAAAACAAAACAAACGGCGGTTGTGGGAGTCGCGGGGGTCCTGGATGGTGATGGAGCTCGACACCATAGAGACGATACAGCGGCTGCCTGCATCCCTCTCTCTCTGGATGGAGGATGATGAATGAGGAAGAGAAGAGGGAAAAAGAGAGAAGAGGCTGTGAGAAGACTACATTTTAATAATTACATTCCACTGAAGGAAATTTTGTTTTTTCTGGGTGTTTCATTCCTCTTTAGTAGACAACTATGTGAGAGTCTATTTTGGTGTTTGTGGTCTTCTACCTTTATGCAATCATTTCATTTTCTGCTGTGTTATCAGTTTTACTCAGGGATTTGCACTCTGATAGGCCCCTAAGCTAAACCCTGTATTAGTCTACTGCCATCTTATTTGTAGAAAAAGCAGTGATGGAACAAGTACTCAGAGCTCTTAGTGAAGTAAAGGCAGCACTAACAGTGTAGAAATACTCCATTAAAAGTCCTGCATTCAACATGTAGAAGTACTTAAGTAAGAGTGCCACAAGTGAGAGTGTCATTATGCAGAATGGCCCATTAAGTAGTATATAGCAGTATACAGGATGCAGTACATTGTAATACATATACATGAGGGAAACATCAGGCAAATAAATATCAGACAGCATGTGGAAAAGAAGAAATGGATGACCTCACATTCACTGACCTTGTTGAAGGGTCGGACTCTGACGGCCACTTTGACGCAGTCCTTGCTGTGCATGTCTGAGGCTTTAGCCCTCATGGTGCTGCAGGCAGGGACCAGCAGGCAGACTGAGTGACGGCTTCCCTCACAGAGAACAACGCAGGGCGGTGTCGAGTTCCACGAAGACATGGACACTCTGAGGACGGTATGACGGGGTGTGCAGAAGAGACTGCTAGTCTCATAGTTTAAAAACAACACAGACGGAAAGAAAAAAAACAAACATTTAGTTTAGTTGCTGAAAGGTGGATGAACCCTGAACACTTGAGTCTAAACTACTAACTGGTCACATGACTAGTGATTACTGAACAAAAAGTCATCATCAGTGTTTAATAAGGCACGAAATAATACGCTTTTAATTTGCTTTCAGTGTTCAGTCTGTCAAGTGGAGATCAGGCGGTTTCACTTTCACCTCCTCTGCCGCCATGAATTATAGAAGACAGACAGAGCTCCGGGAAACAGGAGTCAAATTCATCGAGGGAGGTTACAGGTTTACATTTATGTCGACATTTCACTCACTCTCCAAGATCACCCCGACAGTTACATCTCTGAGATGAACCTCAACCTGAGCTGACATTTTCAAACGTTTCTTTCCCACATGATGACGTTGGATGGACCTGATATGCGAGGCACCCACAGGATGAGGCCTGGCCTCTGTGAAGGATAAATAAAGGCTCGCAGCTCCTTTCAGCGGTTCACTGCACACCTCAGACACACTGAGAGAACAAGGCTTTGTGGTGCAGTCATTCCATCCACCCTCAAACTCCCAAACACACACACACACACACACACACAGACAGCATTGAGACAATCAGTCCACACCAGAAGTAAAGTATTCAAGCTTTACCATATTTATCAAAGAGCAGTCATCAAAAATAAGACATTCTACATACATTCATCAGAAAATAGCCTATGTTAGACGGTGGCTGCCATAAATTGAATTAACAAGCCTATTAACATTTACCAAAACAATTTTAACAACTCCAAACCGCTGTGCAAGTGTTCTTTTTGTTTCTCTCACACTATACAACATCCCCATGACATTAAATAAAGTCAAATCTGAATAGTGTACAAGTCTGTGCCTCTCCCAGAAAAAAGCCCCGAATCAGCTGGAATTTAAAGACGATGGTAAAGGCAGTCTGACGAGATGATCCGATGCATTCCAGACACACTTCAAAACGAACGTAACTCTTTAAGATTTATTTATTAACTTTATTTGGAACATAGCAAAAGACTATAAACAAATTTATGAGTAGAAATCTTTCATCTCCACTGGGTCGGTTGCTCTTCTTCTTAAATAGAAAAAACAGCAGGCCTCGAAATCTTAAAAGTAAACAACGGAAAAAAAAAAAAAAAAAAACCTTATAAGAGAATGTAAATAAAACCTCTTGATCAGAGGCAGGTTCAGTTCAGTCTCTGGTTGTATTCACGGGAGCTTCGAGAAGCCCACACTGATTGCTTTCCCTTGTGCCGATCTGCGACCAGAGAATGAAGCGGATTTCGAGGAGCGTCGCAGAAGGTCCAACTCAAAACGGCCACAGGTACAAGATCAAGTGAAGTGGAGCGAGTACGAGCGGGACATGTAAACTCGAAAAATAAAGTCCTCTCTCACACTGCTACCCACCAGTGTGTTTTGTCCCAAAAATATATTTCATGCCTACATTGCTTTTATTTTATGGTTGTACAGAGAAGTCAAGATAGAAAGCGCAGCACTGCGAGGCGTTTGAGGAACAGAACCATCGTGAGTTTAGGCATACGCTCTATTTGACGGCTCCCGACCGAGTCGCTTCAGTCTTCTGGTGGCTGTCTGAGGTTCACGGGTCTGAGCCACCACCGGCAGCCTTCTTTAGAGCTTCTTCCTCCGCGTGACGGGTTTTGTGAAAACGGTGTCCATTATGCGCTTGCGTCGAAGGTTCATGCTCGAGGTTGGAGCCTCGCCCTCCATAATCCTCTTCAGCGGTCGTGGGTGTGGATCAGCTGGGCTGGGCATAGGCGAGATCAGGTCCACCACTGCTACAGGAGGCGGCTCCGAAACCGTTTTGGATCTGGAGGGGGACCGAGGAAAAAAAAAAAAAAAAACCTGAGCAGGGAGTTACTGCCATGCCACATGACTGTATAAAGGATATTACTAAGTGCACTATTGTCAGTAAATGCAGTTTGTCTGCAAATGACTGAAATCTGTTTTTATTTATGTTTTGCACAACATCCCAACTTTTCTGCAGTCAGGATGTTGCCTGGTTTAAAGCATTATGCTAAATTCTTAAAGCTAATCAGTTCTTGGTCATATCCTCAGTCTCAGGGGTGCAGAGGGATCTGTATCAGGGAAACAGGATCTTACTTGGCAGTTCGTTTGCCTGTTTTTCTGGTCTTAGAAACACCTGCTGCTTTCTCCGCTTCCACGTGATCTTCTTCTGAAGCAATTTCATCCTAGGGAAAAAATAAATAAAAATAAATGAGAATTAGAATTCCCAGCTGGTGGTTGTTTGCCTCCACCTGCCAGTCAAGTTGCAGTTTACACCAAATACGTTCAGACTGAAAACACAAATGCAGCCTCCTCCACACTGAAAGCATGAAGCTCATCAGCAGCAGCACTTACGTGAGGAGCCACAGAGGCGTCTTTGACCACTCTTCTCCTGCTGCGAGTGACAGGAGCCGCAGACTGTTCGCTCGGGCCTGGAGACTCTGCTCTGTCAGCTGACACACACACACACACACACACACACACACACACACAACACAGGGTTAAAAATCCACCGTGGATGAACCTTTGGACGGACACAGGGGTCCACAGACACACGGCTCACCTCTTGTTCTTCTTCGTGAGGGGGAGTAGATGAACGAATGCTCGCCTGAACGCGACTCGTCCTCCCCTGGCTCAGAGACCAGCCCGTCTTTCACAGGAAGAGGTGAGTGACCCTGCTCCGCTGATGACTTCTTACTCCTCTTGCTGCTTCTTACCATCTTGGTGACGACAACTCCACCTGATAAAAGGATTTACACATTCATGTCCATATATTTAAACTGTATTTTAGAGCAGACGTCTCAGAGACACGTTATCAAACCAATGTACACCAAATCCTATTTTCAGTCCGTGTCCAGCTGCATACGTACCTTCCTGCTTCTCCTCCTCATCCTGAAGTCTCTTGATGAGGGCGTCTGCGACAGGCGTTTCAGAATCCACCTCCAAAGGTGAGTCCAGTAACGGAAGGTCTTCCTCAGGGTGAGCCCAGAGCTTTCTGGTTGTTTGTCGAAGGGAGCCGGTGCGACCGGCGTCAGGCTCAAGCAGAGCTTCACTATCTTTTATACTTTCAGTAATCGTGTCTCCTCTTGTCTTCCTTGCACTCTGAGGAAGTGATATGGGAACCAGTTTCACCTGTGAGTGTTAAATGTCATCAATGATCAATAGTGGATGAACTGGGTTTCTCAACATGCAACATGCAGTAATGTATAATGTAAAGGAATGACAATGATATTATGAGTTGAACTGTATCACTTAGGGAAAGTTGTGAAGAAGACGGATGAATCCTTACTTGTGGGTAAACGTTTAAGGTAATCCTGTTGGACTGTCGAGTCGTCCTGCCGGGTCTGGAAACTTTTTTATTCTCCTCCTCCTCCTCCTCCTCCTCCTCCTCCTGCAGGGCTGGCTGCGTCTCTGGCTGTTCTGTCTTAGTTCTCCTGGAGCTGCGTTTGACAGGAGATGCAAAGACCTCGTCCTGTTCCTTCTCTTCTTTCAGGACCTCTAATGGTGATGGTGCCACATCAATGCTGCTCAGTGTCCTTCTGCTGGACCTCCTTGGAGTGTTTCCCTGAGTGGTCCCGCGTTTGGCCGGTGTGGATGTCTTGGTGCTGGTTTGTCGAGAGCTCTTTGTATCTTTGACCTCATCCTCTTGTCCCTCTTTGATTTCAACGTCTGTGGTTGCAGACCCCTCCTCACCACCACTTTGGCTGGGCTTCGATGAAGTGGGCCTCTGGGAAACCCGTCGTCTGGCTGGAGAAGAGGCTTTGGAGGATGATGCAACTGTGGTATCGTTATTCACGGCCTCCTCCTCCTCCTCGACTTTATGAGCTTTGCGAGCACTTCTTCGAGGTGTGCTCGCTCGGACTTCGACTTCTTTGTTCCGGTTACTTTTTCTAGGGGTACGACTGGGCAAGGCGGGGGCCAGAGTGCTTGCTTCTACCTCCTCCACTTTCCCGTCCTCCTGTGGCTCCTCTGCTTCCTCCAGGAGGGGAGAGATAAAGGTGACGGTCCTCCCTCTGGTGGTCCTCCGTGTTGGTGTGGAAGGAGCTTTCTTTTTCTTCTGAGAAGTCGGGGTCTCTGGTACAGGCTGTACCTCTGGCTGGCTATTTGACACAGGTTTCTCTTCCTCAGCATCTTGATCTTTACTAGATCTTGTCCGAGTTCTCCTTTTTGTTTCCTTCTCCATCTTAATTTCTTCCATGTTCTCCTCTTCTGTGGCTTCGCGGTCCTGTTGCTTCTCCTCCACAACAGCTGTCGTCTCTGCGCTGGTGACAATCTCTGTGTCAATATCAACAGGCCCATTCTCTTCAGGCTCTTCCTGGTCCTCAGCAGGTGCTGGCTTCTCCTCCTCCTCCTCCTCTGCCGTCTCATCAGCAGCATCTCTCACTGCCACAGAGTCTTTGTCATCCACAACTGCTGGGAGTTCTCCCACTGGAGTCGGCCCTGAGTCCAAAAGATCTGCAGGTTCCTGATCTTCAGCCAACATTATGAACTCTGCATCCATCTGTTCTTTAGCCTCCTCTGGCTCATGGCTTGCCTCAGTATTTTCAGTTTGTAGGTCAGCGAGTTTTACAAGTTCTGACTCTGTCAGTCCGTCTACATTGACCCCTTCCAAGATGTCCATCTCACTCCTCTGGTCCTCGTCTGGTGTTTCTCCAGACAGGAGGGGATCTGGATCGTCTGTGCCCAAAAGAATAACCTCAGGTCTGGACAAGAGCTCATCACTACCCTCCACTGCGAGAGACAGGGGGGGAGGGTTGGAGAATTGCAGATCATTCTCCAAAGGCAACGCGTCTGCGTCTTTATCCCCGTCCTCGTCCATGTCCAGCATCAGAGAGAAGCCGCTGTGTGTTTGAGATCTTGGGTCATCTGACACAACGGCCTGCGGAAGCTCAGGAAGAGCCAGCTGAGAACTGTCCACCAGGCCGTCCTGCCCCTCCACCAGCTCCAGGGGCACCAGCAGAGTGGTAGAGGGCTTGAGCTCCATATACGAGGAGCTTTGCTCTTCAACCTCATCTGCTTCCATCCCTCCTTCATCTGCCCCCAGTCTCACCATCACCACCTCACCCTCCATGTCCTCCTCCACAATCTGTCATCAAGCACACAGAAGTTATTTTCTGATTTTTTGGCTATTATTTCATTCGTCATTTAGTCTCTAAGAGCTATTCCATTTACAATAGAAAACAAATGAAAGAAAAGCAGCACATCCTGACATTAAAGACGACGGAATCAAAGAACGATTGACATTTTCCCTTGAAAAATGACTAATTATTGATTACAACTGATTGATTAAGAGACTGATGGTTTCAACTGGACGTTTCTTACCTTCATCTCTGCACCGGGCGTGAGCAGAGAGAACTCTGCAGCCTCCTGCTCTGACAGACTTGGCAGGAAGTGTGTGTGTCCCTGTTGTACAAAGACCGAACTGGATTGAAGGGGGGGCAGCCTCCCGTTCCCCTGGACCTCCTCAATGATTTCCACCTCACTACCAGAGTCCTCCTCCTCTTCATCCTCAGCTTGATCAGACTCCTCCTCCTCCTCCTCGTCCTCTTCATCATCGTCGTCATCGTAGTCTTCCTCAGACACAGGGCTAGAGAGCTCCTCACTGTCATTTAAACTCACAACAGCTGGGAGATAAGAGGGAAGGGCAAGCAGAAAAGAGGAGGTGTGAGTAAATGAGGAAAACAGCACCGTAACAGTTAGAGCATCAGAGTTCATGTGCACGCGTGTACAGTCTTCCTCACAGTGGGAGTCCGTGCCAGTTGGCTCAGAGGATGTGACCGAGGTGGCAGACTGGCTGGTGAACACTGGGGGAGCTTCAGCAGTTGCTTGTCCCTCCTCTTCGACCTCACCGAGGGACTCGCTGGGAGGAAGAAGGATGTCATTTTAACATGGAAAAACAAAACAAGCAGTGGAAAGGAAACACACGGTTACGATGGGGAACTTTTAGCACCTCAAACTCCGCTAAAGACACTTTGGTGAAAATTTCAACCAATAGAGAAGAAACTACAACTCTTTGCCCAATGTGACAGTGTGTTAGAATTCAGTCGTTTTCATTGAGTCATACACTTCAGAGACATGGAGAGTGTTTTTGAGAGTGTTTAATTAAAATATTTGGTGTTATCATGGAAAAAGAAGAAGATACATACCTGTTGAAGGACGTCTGGGTCTGTGATGCAGTGTGGATTCCTGAGCGGGTGAGCGGAGAAGACGGGTCACTGCCAAACAGATGTCTCTGCACGAACTCTGTCAGGTCTGTCAGACAACACAGAGAATCATAGGCTGTCAGTATGAAATCAATCATTATAACTTTGGTAAGATTAGTTAATATGTTTCATTCCTCACTGATTAAAGTTCCAGAAAAGCCATGAGCACTTATAGTAACATTACATTACTGTATGAACGTCTATGTTATAGTTAGACCGTTTCCCCATGGTGGTGTGTATGTGTTCAGTCACTGCAGTCTTGTCTAACGTGAGGCAGTAGTGTCTTGCAACATTTTACAGTCTGATTGCATCATATAAAGCCGGACCTGTTGATTGCTCCAGCTCGTCTTCCAGTTCATTTGTGGGTTCAGTGTCTCCAGACGGTCTCGGATGCTCAGTGAACTCTGTGGATTCAGTGGCCTCTGACTGGGCGTCCTGTCCCGTGGCTGTTGCTGGTTGATCCTGAGATTCGACGTCAGTGCCCGACTCTGCGCTCTCAGTTACCTGGTTACAAACTAACCACACACAAAATGTGTCAAGTGATCTTTTATAGCACCAGAGCAAAGCATGTGTCTTTTGCTATTTGGAACTGTGCAGTACTGGTGTGAAGCAACCCACCTCTAACAGTAAGTCCTACAGAAACAAATAGAGCAAACTGTGCACATGAATTACCTTGATTGTGACTCGATGTGTCCTCTTGGTGAAGAGTCGCAGCATCTTGTTTGCTACTTGACTCGACATCCTGTTCATTCTCCATTTCAGGCTGGGCTTCTTCCTCGTTGTCTTCGTCCTGTTTAAGACCGATCTCCATCACGTCCTCCAATGTTTCCGCCTCCTTCGGCACCTCTTCTTCCTCCTCTGGATCCTCTGATGTCAGGACAGGGGTTTGCTCAGTGGTTGGCAAAGCCTTTTCCTCTGGTTCTTCCTGTTCAGCGAGGCCTTTGATGTTAATGGTCACTACCTCCTCATCCTTCTCTGCAGCTCTGTGCTCATCCTCTGCTCCCAGCTCTCGTGTGAGAGGTGCATCATAGTACTCTAGAGTGGTGTCAGTTGAACGGACAGACACCAGGCTGGTGTCAAAGCTCAGGCTAAGCCGTGCTTGTGTCGCGTCTGATGGTCTGCTTTCTGCAGCGACTTCGTGGATGGAGGATGACTCACTCTCAAAGCATCTCAGCTGTGGAGATGGAATACCACCATCTGGAGGCAAGAACTTTACACTCGGTCGTTCCCCTTCCTCATCTCCATCCTCCTCCTCCTGCTCCTCCTCCTCCTCTTCAGCGGGCTGTGAGGACCAGGTCTTACGTGTAACCTTGGATAGCGTGGAGCCGCTGGTCAGCAAACTAATCTCACTGTCTGCTGCCACCTAGAGGGGAGAAGAGTCCCAAAGAAGATTGGAGGACATGTTTCAAAATGAAAACAAAATCAAACTTACCAGCTGAACAGGGAGGAAGATGACTGATGGGAAAGATGACCACTAAGCACAAATTAGTACCTCAACAGTAACGTAATACTAGTTTAGCAACAAGTACTATCACTAGTGGATTTGTGGCACATTGCACTCATTGTACTACAAATGAACAAATAAGAACCAAGTAGTAACAACCCTTCTTTTAAGGCACCAGAAATCATCTTATGAGCTGCAACCTTGCAGAGTGCAATGACTGAACCAAAGAGTGCGTCCAGCGTTCGGTCTTACCCCATTGGTCCATCGGATGCTCTTCTCTGGTTCAGGAGATTGTGTCTCTTCGATGAAAGTGATCCGGCTCTCTTTAGTGCGGAGTGGGGGGGTGATGGAGCGTCCTGGAGAAGCAGAAGGGGTGGCGACGGGGGTGGGCCTCAGGCTGCTGCGCAGGATGGACTGAGGAGTGAACGCTGAGAACACTGGGCCAGAAGCAGCCAAGGCCCGAGCTCGCTGAGAGAGCAAGACCAGGACCAACGTAAGCAACAAAATACACAAACTCACAAGACTTTTTTCACTACGTCAAAACAAATAACTCCACATTTGTCTACTCACCTTGACAACCTGCGGTGTTTGCAGCAGGCTGAGTTCAGGAGCCTTGCTGGTGCTTTTTGGAGAAACCCAGGAGCTGGGAGGTCTGGGAGGACTGAGAAGAGGACGAGGAGTCTGACAGGAGGGATGAACCACCAAGTCCATCAGCCTGGGTCACATTGCAGATAAGGAAAGAACATAGACGTTACGACACCGTCTTAATAAAAGAAATGTGAACAAAAATGCTCTAACAAGATTTACACGAATAGTTTTCCAAGTCCATTATGTCCCCCTCCTTAGGTCTGTATAATGTGTTTCCCTCTTCCATAATATGGCTGTCCCATACCAGAGGAAGTGTCTCCTTTCATACTCAAATAAATATGTAGGATATGCTTCACTCAAGCCAATATGGAACTCTTATGAGACTACCTTGACTTGCGTTTGGAGGTCATGGTGATAGGAGTTCCCAAGAAGGGGTCAGGAAGGGCCAAGGAGGAGGACTTGGGGCTCTGAACATCGGCTGCCCTGGGGCTGTCAGAGACGAGTTGAAAAAGGTTAAACTTCATCAAATGAATCAAAATGAATTACCAATGCTGGTAGTGTCTGCTCACCTCTTAGCTGGGGAGGACTGTGGTGTGGCTCCTTTGCCTAACCACACCTCCTCGATCTTGACCAGCACATTGTTGATGAAACCGGCCCTCGACATCACCTTCTCGCTGGCAGAGCGCTTGGTGATGGTTGACAGCGGCTGCGGCCGAGAAACTGGAGCACAGAGTGAACATATGTTAGAAATATTTGATAAATAATGTTTGTCAAGCTGTTGCTGAGATTAAATTAAAACTACAGTAACAGACGATGTTACAAAACAGACAGCGTGGCTGCATGCAACAAAGGAAAGCAGTGCACACAGCATGGAACCATATTTTGGAACATACTGAGCAAGTAATCTCGGAGAGTGTAATTTCAGACATTTCTATTAACGTTTGGATTTTCTCCTGCTGTGAAAAACACATCACCACTGGGCTACACTGTAACACAGATGAATCAACTTGAGCACCTCCTCACCTTCTCTGTGGATGGCGTAGGGATGCTGGTAGGGCTTGACTCTGTCCATCGCCAGCTTCCTCTGGACTCTGGGTAAAACTTTGCCATATTGATCCAATATAGCGTTCCTGGTGTTGAAGCGTTCTTTAAGCTTTGGGTCTCGCTCATTCTAGGAGCGAAGAAGCAAAATAATGTCGTTAGAAATCTTGTGGGATTCAAGTATCTTCTCTCTGTATAACCGCATGGTTACAGAATCTTCATATTCTACATGTTGACCACACCAGTGCTGTGATAATATAAGCGCATTCTTTGTATGTGTGTGTCAAACATACCACCAGGTTCATTTTGAGGCTGTGGTTGAGCTGCAGGGCAGGAATGTAGTTGGCCTGCTGAAGGTAATGAACCATCAGCAGCTCTCTGTTCTGGAGACCCCCTGTGCCCTGGAGAAACTTCTCCAAACATTCCTGAAACACACACCCGAGGTGCACAAGTTTGAGGCTTTGATTTAATAATCCAGAAACACAAAGACTCATCCACAAGCAGAACATTAAACAGTTAGTGCAAAAAAAATGCACATAGAAAATTTTCAGAAATATCAATGTCCAGCGGTGAAGCCATGCATTCACTCATCTCTCTGCTACCTGCTCATTGAGGCCCAGGGGCAGTTTGAGCAGCTCCTTAATGAGGCCCAGCTCCTGGCAGCTCTCATATAGGAAGCCCAGCAGCTCACTCATGTTGAGGCGATTCGAGTGCTGCCGAAGTAAAGACCACGCCTCTATGAGACACCTGGAAGCAGAGCACACGGCTGGTTAACAAAGGTAAGATGACACATGTGAACGTTAACTAATCCACAGCTGTTGCAGAACTTCAACTCTGTTGTCAAATTTTGTGTATGTTTATATCCAACAATCCGCTGAGTTTTTGTTCTTACCTGTTGTGCAGCAGCACAGACAGGCAGAGTTTGGCCTGGGAGGTGGAGGAAATCGGGGGCTTCGTAACGTGGAAGTATCGTAGTGCCACTGAGTGTTGGCCCTGGCACATCAATGCTTGCAGGACCCGCTCGTGCTGCCACTCAAACTGACACCGAGAGGCAGCTGGATGCAAGAGCAGCTCGAATGAACTCTGATCAAGAAGGACAGTATCATGAAAAGAGTCACAAGAAGTTGTAATAGCTGTATTTACAAGTGTCACAATGTTTCCACTGGAAATGTTAATATGCAAATACTGATGTTCCATTTTAAACAAAACGGAGCTAATTTGCCTTGCACAACATCTCTGTAACCAAATTTAGGCAAATGTGTCTGTACCTGGTGGTCATGATGGTCCAGCAGCCAGAGGCCTTGTACTAGTTTCACCAGTCCAATAGGTATGGCAAAAGCTGTGGGGAAAGACTCCACTGATGCTCCCTCTTTATTGGGGAAGGAGTACATGACATCCAGCAGCAGGTAAATCACCTGGGACAACAGGTCAAGGCTCATATGGGCCATTTTTTCTTTTTTCCCAAAAACTACACAAATATAGAAATGAAAAAGACATGATCTTAAAAATTGGTTTTATGTAATGAAACCAACAAGGTTACAAAAAATCAGTTGTTTTGTTTCCCTGAATTCACAGAAAATACGGCAGCTGGCTGTGCTGACATGAACACGACTTTGCATTCAGACATTTTCAATCAAAAGGATACAATTGCATGTTTGGCAGCTTCATCAATGTTGTCTAACAGATAAATGTCCAACAAGGCCTGTGGATCAAAAGACATAAAATCAATGTGTGTGAGTGCATACATCGTAAGAGCCACAGGTGCAAAACCGATCTGACATAAATTAGATGGCACAAGATGAATGAAATCACACACAGATATGTTTAATGCTTACATGCAGTGTAGGTGGCGGGTACTGCCCCGTCCCACCGTCATCCCTTTTCCACAGGTTGGTCAAGCGTTCACCGCACTGGCTGACCAAACCGTCAATCATCAGGCAGTCTGCACACCACTTCCCCCTGAGAAGACAACAGCAGCAACAGAGTCAGCTTTAGATCAACTACTGATCACAAAGTGAAAATAGTGGTTGGCTACAGTCCTAGATTTGTGATTTACTTAAGATTTAATCGCTTTCAAGCGAAGACAACTCACTTCGCCAGCCTGGTTAGCTCCTCTCGGCGTATAGTATAATAGTTGCTGATGACTGAGTGAGTGTAGAAAGGTCTGGAGATCTGGAGAGCGTCATCATCTGGTGGGGAGGGCAGCGCAGAGAAAGAGAAAATAAAACTGAATATAGTGACTGTGAAAACTGTGAAAAACCTCTTGCTGATTTTCTGTTAAAAGAATAATACGAAGGCAAGAAACAGAGTTGAACCAGAGACATATCTGCACATCAGACCCAGCTAAAGGCCCTGCTGTCCCCCTACTCTACGCTGCACAATGCTTCCAGTTTAAGAATATATTTAGATCACTCGGGTCAGTGACCTAAAGATACTCAACATGCTTCAAACTTGTTTACTCACTGACTCTGAGAAACTGTGTTGTTTGAAATTGCTGGTAAGGTTTCCCAGATCATGTTTGTGCCAGCAACACTTTACCTGATCCTTCAGGCAGGAGACCGGTACGACAGAACCAGAGCACCACCTGAGCGTACTTGGAAATCAGACTGGACACCATGTTCTTGTTCATCAGGCCCACCAGGCCTACACAATGAGAAACAGAACCACAACCCATCAATGACAATAAATGACTCAAAACAACTGACTCAAGAGAAAAAAACGAAAACAAGCGTCTCATTACTGTTCAACACAAACAGGAATTAAACTGCAGTGCTGAACTGCTTTCCACTGCCATCACAGGGAAATCTAACACTGTGACTCTATCTGTGTGGAAGTCTCACCTTTTTGCGTGAGCTCCTGAGCTTCACTGAGCAGACAGTGGAAGATGGTGCTGAGGTTCCCGAGCAGCCTCTGGCTGTGCTGTAGCAGCTGCATGGTCTGAGGGTCTGTGAAGTTGGACGAGCTGTCGAACAGCGGTGCACCTGGGGAACAAACGCGCACAGGAGGAACAGATATACAACTGAAAAGTCGAAATTAAACAAAATAAACTTGCAAACAGCGTAGAAAAGAGAGGAGACGGAAAGAATTTCTGTCACTTGATTCAGACTATAATTCAGAATGTATTTTGGTTAATTCAGTAAATAAATAAAACATACAGATGCCATCCAGTTCCTCCTTGGTCTGGACCACTTTATTCCAGGCCCAGTCCAGGATGTAGCGCAGGTTCAGTGCAGAACCTGGTTGTTCTGTTGAGGACAGACAGAGTTACAAGAGTTGACTGCAGGGCTCACAGAGAGGCGCTTAGGAAAGCTTCAAGTACTATGTGTATGTCTATAGGATGACGCAAAAGAAAGCAACCGTGAGCAGACATCCTTGCTGTCATGAGCAAAATGGGTTTGGGCAAGCAATTTGAGAGCTTTTCCAAGTATGACTCCTCACCTTCTGCAGTCCACTGCTTGATACAGCCAGTGATCAGTCCCAAGGAGCTGGTCTCCACCGCTGTGGACAAGATGGCATCCAGCTGCTCCTCCTACCGAAATCAAGTTACATGTAGAAATTACAATTAAAACTTCTGAAAAAATATTTGATTCTTTTGCAGCACACGATTTTCTTTAGTGAGCCCAAAGAAGGGGAACAAAAGCATCAAAAGCGGTGGCTTTGTGGGTCTTTGTGTGTACCTGAGAGAGGCTGGAGGCCTGGGTGTCAGCCAGGCGAGATGAGAGCAGGCCGGACATGAGGCAGCGGGAGTAGCTGGTGGAGATGATGTCACTGGAACAGGGAGCAGCTTTCTTCAAAAAGCTCAGCGTCTGTGTTTATGACAATGGAAAGGTGTTAAAGAAGCTGAACTTCCATTCAAATCATCTTCATACATTTAAATCCTGCCTACGTGGTAAATACTGTGTAGCCTTAGCAATAACATCATATCATCTTATGCAATCAAACACAAGATTACACGAGGAAAAGGCTAAATATTAGAAGACAAAACCTGAGAATACCGAAATCAAAACAGTTTGATGTCTGTCTTTGCCTTTTATTACAGTCACATATTCACTTCTTGTATCAGCTGTTTGCATTTTATGCTATAAAATGAATGGAGAGGTGAAGGTTTGCGTGATAGAAAGAGAGGAAACTTGCCTCTTTCTGATACCCAGAGCACGTCAAGTGCACAATTCCAGAATTGAGCAAGCAGGTAGCATCTGTAACAGGAAAGGGAAAAGAAAGGAAAAAAACAACAAACAAACAATGAACTTAATTAGAAAAGTTCTATTTCGATTCCTCAAAATGTCTGCACAAACAAATTCCACGACAGCAATACACAGACAGAACCTGACAAAAATGACATCATCAGTGCACATAATATCCATGTAATCCCATATCATGCTGTGGTACGTAATGTCTGAACCTACCAAAATTATAGGTGGTGGGGTTAAAGTACTGTTCTGGTGGGGGGCAGGTGAAGGGCAGCCCCCTGCTAAGGCTGCGGTCGTGCACCACCGCATCCAGGAGGACATGTGAAGATACCATCTGCACCACAGGGTCCAGAGACCAGACTGCCAGGTAGGGACAGTTCTGCAGGGACTCCCCCGTTCTGACAAAGACACAAGTGAAAAGCTGTTCTCTCAAACCACCAAAAACGATCAGACAAACAACATCATTAAGGGTTTATTTCGACCAAACCAGAGTTGGTAGTGATTGTTGGACCAGTTTCAGGACAAACCAAGAAGGTTTTTGGTGAGTTTGATTTTGTTTCAGTTGAGTTTCAGTGAAGAATCTTTTACGATCATAAAATGACTGTTTCTCTACATGGAGTTTGGCTGTTTGCTGCTCTGGCTGTTTCTGCTTAAACAAAAAGGATCTTCCTCTTCAATCTCTGCAGGAATCCTTTCCATAATGTTGTTAGAGACTTCGAAGAAACAATCTGAAGCAAAAACAACGTGGGCGTACATTGACAGTGCAGAAATGCACAGAGGGAAAATAAACACAGATGTTTGACTGGAATTTCTCCCATTTGTTCAGAACACTGAAATCTTCCAGGACTTGACTGACTGTGAGATGTATACTATTACTGCACTATACTATTTACTATTTGCTATTTATTCTTTTTTCTAGTACAGCACCACCAGAGTTGTCTTAAATCTCGTTGTACACCACGTATAATGACAATAAAGGCTTTTAATCTTTTAATCTTTAATGTAGTCCAGTGTGCTCCTGTACAGTTAATTACCAGGTAGGTATTTTACAAATTAAGTACACAATCATAGTGGCACTATCAGGTGGTCAGTCATGGGCAACCTTTTTATTTTTTCATGCATGTTTAATACTGGTTGTAATATCTAGGCCTTCTCTATCGGTGTCATAAACCAAATATTTACAGTGTACTACATTTTGTGCCTGTATGGCTACCAATGCCTGATGTATTCCTTCGGTAATGAACACATTTTAACCAGCTTTCTGTATAATCATTCAGACACAGTGTGCAATGATGGAGAAAATATACTATGAAAATATACCGTTATGTGATGGGAACATTGGGGCTTTATTTTCTTATTAAGAAGCCAAGAATTCTACTGAACAGTTGCAAAATCAGTTTTGTCTGTACCTTAAAGAGTCTGGCATTTGTGCGTGGTACCAACGGTTGATGTCAAATACCCCGATGTAGGTAGATGGAGTTCCCTGACCATAGGCCTTCACTTGCCAGCTGAAGATGGACACACTGGTGTCTGGAGATGCAGCTGAAAATGAGAAGAAGAGGTTAAAAGATTAAAGGCCAGTAAGAAATGGGGCAAGTAGACACTAAACAGAATAGGACTGTTCTCCATTATTCAGTAAAAACTGCCCCAACAAACAATGGTAGAGCTCTTTAAAGACAACATTTATCTACTACATTAACACTGACAATGTCACATGTGATTGGTAACACTAGAAACCTGCACTGCACACTCCTGTCTTCCACCCTGAGGGGAGGCAGGCTAACCTTCGTTCAGGCTGTCCTCCCTGTCAGGATGGGGTCTGAACTTCTCGATGGTCTGGCAACTCAGCAGGCGAGTGTTGGTGGCCTGAGCCCTGAGAGGAAAAGCTGTGCCACTTAACTCCTGACTGTACCGTTCCTCACAGTACTCCAGACCCTGAGTGACAGAGCGTTAAAGAGGGGAGAGAATAAACCAAAGAGGGTCAATATACAGAGGATTTGCTGGGACTGACACAACAGCCGCATTGTAAAGAAATGAAGTGAATATACAGTAAATACTACTGTAGTCTTATATGCACTACAGACCTCATAGAGGATCTTCCCAGAAGCTAGACACTTCCTTTCACTGAAGGCCAGCTGAAGCAGGCGGAGGCTGACCATATCTCCCTCGCTGTGTGGGAGGGAGAGAAGGTAGAGTAAAAATAAGAGCTCGGAAAACAGAAAAAAAACAAAAAACAAAAAAAACCCCCACTTTCTAAGACTTACAGGTCCTGAGAAGACTGGACAGCCCAGAGGTAGCAACAGTTCCTGGGGTCATTTTCTGGCTCCTGGAAGGTGAAGGCATGAACAGGCACCCTGCCTCCTTCTAACTGGGAGTGGTATCTACGCGTGAAACAGCAAACATTTACACATGGAGTGATTTGTAGATAATTTAAAATGTACCCGTCAGTGGTACTAGATTACATTTTATGATATACTCTGGTAACTACCTGGAATGAAGCACACCATTACAATCTAAATACAGTACACGACTATCCAGGATTGAACCTCACACATCTTCCCCACTTTCATGAAATATGGAAGTCAGAGAAAAAGACTCACTCCTTCTTTAGTGCCTTCATGTTCCACAGCTGTAAGTATCCATCAGAAAATCCCACTGCCAGCTGGTTGGTCCTGGAGATGTACTGCAGAGCTGTGGCTCCAACTCCACTGGGCCCATTCAGCTGGAGACAAAGATGTCTGCCTTGTCTGGTGCTGACCTCTCTAAGCCTGGGGATCTCTGCGGGAGATTTGGTGACTACCTGCAGGTCTGGGAACAGAAAGGAAATACAAAAAGAGATGGTTTTAGATGGTGACGCAATAGTGTGTGGCCAGAAAAGCAGAGAGCAAGCAGGTTAGCACTCCTTCAGGGACGCCTACACTGAACTGTAGAGCTAATACCAAAGGGACAGACGACAAGCAAAAAGAACATGCATATGAGCCTGTAAACACATATAAACCCAACACGTCTGCACGCAGGCTCCTCACCTGAAGCCTCCAGTTCATTTTGGCTGCAGGACAGGTCGTCGAGACAGAGGTCCACAAGCAGAACATGACCGAGATCCGTTACTACGGCGGCAATGCCAAAGAACCAGCGCAGACTCTGGTGAAGATGCTGGGTCGAAGTGCTCGCTCCACCATAACTCACTAACGGCTCGATAGCTGTAATCTAGAAAACAGAGACAGGACAGGACAGCTGTCATTTTTCAAACACTTATAGCACGTAAACCTTGGCTAAATCAAATAAGCGCAACAAAAGGTTGAATCCAAATGATAAAATTCTTACTCACCCTGCCTGGTATAACCACAGCTTTGACCACCCGAGACAGTCCCAAGTCATAGAGACACAACACGCTGCCCTCTGCTTCCTCCAAGCCAACCAGCAATCCAGACCTAGTAAAAGACAACAGAAAACATTAACATTTATACTTAAAAAGCTTTCATTGCATCAAAATGTAGAAGCATGCGATTCTGACAGTGGTCGACTATCACGCATCACAAGTTTGTCCCCTAGTTCAGAGTTTGTTTCCACTGATTACAGTCCACATCAAAGACAGACAGTGAAGCATGGCTCTGACCGTTTGAGCCAGCTGAAGTCCCTGGCAGCCAGAACACTCGGTGGGTGCTCGCCTCCACCACTGAAGCAGTACGCAGACAGCCGTTCTCCTGTCATCGCATGGACAACCTCCAGATGGGGGCCACAGGCCAGCCAGGCCAACCCGCTGCGGCCTTCAAACACAGAGACGAGGAAAAGAAAGGTTCAGGGTCAGAGTCAAAGATTATCACCGCTCACAGCTCATGAGCTAACAGCCGGTTGTACAAGCTCTTTTTAAGGTAAAATTTAACCAAGTGATTACGCAGGTCATCGAAGCATCACTAAATTAAAGTTCTTTTTTGGAAGTTTTGCAACTTATAGAGATCCTTGATCTGTAAAATAAACTTACCGACAGTGAATTTCCCATGTAGCACAGAGTCGAGGGTGATCTCATCCTCCCCCAGAGCATCTATGGTCACTCCTGGGAAAGGCAGCAGGCTGCTGGTGACTTGGGCAGCCAGGTCATACATGGTTCACTGTACAAACAGCAACAAGGGACACAATGTGTTAGAGATAGCAGCTACTCCATTTAGTCTTCACAAGTTCCCTAAAAACACTGAACATTTTTTTTTTTGTCAAAGTTATGTGGTCAAAATGTCATTTCATTTTGTCAACATCACCCTGCCCTTGATACTAAAACCCCTTCCTACTCCATAAATCCACTTCAGGCTTTATCTGCTCGGCCGGGTTTTACAGGACAAAAGGGGTCTTTCTTTCAAACACACAGTTGCACCCCCAGTTGTCAGGAAACGTGCCGTCAGCAAACTTGCTGACAACTGGAGCTGCAACTGGGTTTATGTTCTAATCAACAACAACACAGTGTTAGGCATCTGTTTACAGATGTGAGCTCTGATAAACTCTGGAGTAAAGCTCTATTTCAATCACTGGTAAAAGAACCTCCTGAAGTAAATTCCTCTCCAGTCTAACTGACAACGCTGGACATTTTTTCCACTTCCAGGCCCGGGACAACAAAACTACTGAAGCTCAACTGTACAGTGAAACCAGATGCCATGACTCATTCAGTCACATTTCTCTTTTTAAGCTCTGTTAATATTTTCAGATCTTTGGTCAGAGGTGGACAAATCCAGGCTTCAATGTAAACATTTACACTGTTTATGCTGTCAGGGCTCCAAGAATTTCCAAAAGCCTAATTGTTTATCTTAACCTCACAAAACCAGTCATCTGAAAACGTGATTATAAAAAAAAAAAAGAAAAAGATTAGCCTTCATGTGGTAAGAATGTGATGTGACAGATGTGATGCTAACACTGGTATTTGTATTATGCCTTACCCTGTATTGATATCTAATTACTCTCGTTTTGTTATTAGTGTTACTGACCCCAGTCTGTACATGTTTATGCTGTCCCTCAGCCTGCTCCAAAAAGATAATGTTATCTCTATCGGTGTGGTACACACGGTGGTGTGTTCAAGGCCAACTCAACTCAACCTGAGTGGAAATTTCTCCGTCAGTTTCCCAGTTTGTGCAAAATTGGACACAATGCTGCCCTCTGTGACTACACTGGAAAACACAGTGGATTCAAGTGAAATCCCGCGCAACAAGCATGTCATTACGCAGCCACATGGCATGACGCGAGATGGAGCATGTTGACATATTACAACAAATCGCAACTAAACGTGGCCAAATTTGTACACTCAAACGCGTCCCGACACTCTTGCAGATATTGACAAAGGCAAAGATTTGACAGCAAACAGAGGGTTCAAATGACAAATCTGGCGTCACCAAATACATCTAGCGCTCGCGCGTGTCAATATTTGAACGGTTTGAGGGTGACCACACAGAAAATGTGTACCTCTCACAACTTGATTAAACTCAGAACGACTTTCAAATGTAACGTTAACTCAATCGTCGTAAGCATGAGACACGATTTAGACGTTACGGATATTTAAAAGCTAACAGGCTAATGGGGGCTCGTTCGTTAGCATATGCGGGGCACAGATTAGCTTCATCAACTGCAGTTCGTAGTTTGAGCTAGCCTGACATAATGTAAACAAACAAGAGATCTCTTTCTTTTTACAATGTACTACACAGTACTGCTATACATGGGCCACAGTGACGACAAATGAAAATTATGCTAGACTCATTTAGTGCTGAATAAGGACCGGCACCTGCCTTACACATTTCTCTCTGTACATTAGCGTGCTAACACACCCAGTTAGCTTGCAAGGTCATGTAGGATTACAGTTTATCCGAGTTCAGCGTTAAAGTTAAGATAGCTAGCTAACCTAGCTATAACGCTATCAGCATTTTGGGATGACAACAGTTATTGGACGTTGTGTTTGCTGTTCCGTTATCGGATCCGTGATACAACAATCAACTACCTACAACGCTTACTTACATTTAATCCTACATTAGTTTGATAACAGTCAGTTACAATAGTCGGTGTGGCTAGCTAGTCTATCTTGAGGTATCAGTACATTGTCACTTTCACAAACGTAAGCTATGGCGTTAATGTTAGCAAAGCAGTGTGTAATTTCCGTTATTTTCCCACTTTAGGGCTGCCAATAGTATTAATATATTAATATCTTACCGGAGCCAGCATCATAGCATTATCTCGTTGTCGGCGTCGAGGAGTCTTTACTTGAATCTCAGAATTTAGCTAGATTTTGCTTTAGCTTTAGCTGGACCAGTGCAAACGCAGTGTAGTCTGGCAATACGAAATTAACTAGCTTGTAGCTACTGGCAACATCGGGGCACAATTAGTCTTCATTAGCAAAAGGTCGCGTTCTCACAATATATCTGTTTTGGGATTTTTCTCAGCACAAGCGAATTTACTCAGCTAGCCCTGTTAGCTCTCTGCCAACTACGCTGGAAAACGTGATGCAATGTGCCGCTAGCTGCTACCAACGTTAACGTTACACTACCTGTCCGATGTTGACGGCTTTATCAGAGCCACGAATGTTTTGATTTCCTTGACGAATCTCCCGATTCCTTCTTTCATCTGTCATAATCCGCTCCTTTTCAAAGTACACCTCGTACGTAGAGCCCTCTGCGCGTTTCAACAGACTGACAGGCAAGAGATGCACTCTAGTTTCAGGCTTCTGCACCTCAGAGCGCCATTTCCACGGTGGGAAAGTGCTCCGCGTTCTTCTTCGCCGGCATTGATTCTGGCAGAGTAGACACGGAGGTCTCGTGGTGCTGCCCCCCTCGGCTTGGGCGTAGTCTCTTTTTAAACACGTATTTCATTTTGGAGCTGTTACTTTTAATGCTACATCTGGTTTATTTCAGTCGTTGTTCAATCAAATGTATGTCATCCACAGTTGCAAACAATTGGCCAGTGTAGTGATGCACTTAGTATAGGATCAAATTTATGTGAAGCTTACCCAGAAGTAGGACAGGACTTTGGCTCTTCATTAGGACACTGATTTACCACCAGCCTTTTCATCTGATACTTCATATACTCAATGTGTGTTTGCCTTTTCGTAGCTACAGAGACATATCTCTAAAGTTCTGATATCACATCTAGGGTGAAGGTCAAGTTTATTGTTATAGGCAATCCTCATTCATAAATTCTATCCAGCCAAAAACTATGTTGAAAAAAATCAAGACATGTTAATGTAAACTGAAGTTTCTCTATGTTTTGTGCACAATTGTGAAGTATTTCTGTCACAACCCTACAGTTTGTGGTTTTATTGCTGAGAATACTGCTGAGAGTTTTGTCTTGCTTTGGAAGAATGTGTTGTTGGCTCTCCTTGAAAATACTACACAAAAAAAACACTGAAGTACATGATGAGTCCTATCGTCACAATGGTCAAATTCCATATCCATAAATGTAAATTCACAGGTAACAAACCATGCTTCAGTGCCTTTAGCAAGGAGTTCAAACAATACATTTAACACTCTCCCAAACTTACTTTCCAAGGGAAGACTTCAATACTACACATTCATCAAAAACATTTTATAGGGTTTTCTTGTCTGAAAAGGTTCTGAATGGTTTGTAATTAAATTTATGGAATTACAGTGATTCAATTTGTCATGATGGGGCCGATTTTTGCCCTGAGGCCCCCAGGTGGTTCATAGGTCAACTGGGTTATACAGTGATGTTTGTGATGAAGACTTGTGTTGAAAGGGCTGATTTCTATTTGGCACTTGTCCCTCTTTCAGTGTGTGAAAACCTTTGGACTAAATTGTTTATAAAAAAAAAAAAAAATCACTGTATTCTTTTATTTTATAAAATATTTTGAAACACAAGCATATACAGACAATAGCTTACCTCTGTGAGGAATTTGGCAGCAAACAGTTATGCAGATTAGATTGTCGAATATTGGTTCTGATAATTACTGTAGCTTTTCACATCCATTATTTACAGAGTTCATAAGGCACACACATGTGGCTATACTGTCTGCAAACAAAACATTTGAAAAAAAAAAAGAAAAAAGAATCAAAACAGTTTCCTCTTTTTTTTTTTGCAATAATGCGTCTTCTAAACGATGGGGTCAGAAAATAATGCAAGTGCGTGTTCGGAGGCTGTCATTTGTTCCTCATCTGCTGCTCAAGCATCAAGTCAAACGCTTGTCTTTCTCTGAAAGGAAAAAGAAATGAGACAAACTGATCACTGCAACACGTTTCAAACAAGTTGGGACAGGAGCGACAACAGACTGGGAAACATGTGGAATGTTCCAAAAACACCTGTTTGGAACATTCCACAGGTAAACAGGTTGATTGGTAACAGGTGATAGTATCATGATTGGGTATGAAAGGGGCATCCTGGAAAGACTCAGCCGCTCTCAAGCAAGGATGGAGAGAAGTTCACCACTTTGTGAACACATGATTGTATAAAGGATATTACTACATGGGCTCAGGAACACTTTGTAAAACTGTTATTCATCAAAACCTTACCTGTTACTGATACATCGCCCATTTAGGTACTTTTTTTCTGCCTTTTCAACTGAGACATTGTCCACCCCAGCTATGGCATAGATGATGGCCTGCACAGGAGGACAACAATCTTACAACACCTGTACCACAAACTACAGAGTGTGAACTGCAGATCAGAAAAGATATGCTGCAAATTTAAAAAAAAAAAATACAATGGAGTGCTGAGGAGAGCTCACCTCAGGAAGAAGCACATCCAGGACAAAGGGAACACGGTCCCTGATCAGCACCTCCGTCAGGCATGAGGCGGTGGCCACGGCTGTTGTGTAGAGATCATTCAGGTACAAGTAGACCTGGTCCAACTGCTGGTCATCCTCCAGGTATATGTTCACCACCCGTCTCCGATTGGCCCTCAGAAAGGAGCGAAGCCACTTGGACTGCTGCTGCCCACTGATCACAGCCTATAAGGGGAGTGATAACGGAAGGGGGGGGGTTACTCACACAAGGACGGCACTCATCCTGCATGCTCTGTTTTAACGCTACACACAATGTCTATCAAAATGATATCTGAATATTAATGAGAAAACGTCACTCCTGTGGACCCCAGGTCTGCTCCAAAGCCTCTGACATGACCACCCACCCAACATACAGCCTGAAACTCCCAAACCACAGGCATGTTCAGTCTGCTTCACTGTGCTGCTGTCTTTCCACATAAAACAAGGCCGGCTTAAAGTTAACCTTTAACTCATGTTATGCTGGTCTGGCAGAGGTCTGCTGGAACAAGCGTGAACCTTTAATAGTTCAGTTTAAGAGCACATGGAGCTTCTGCTCATATTTTTTAACGTTTTGTCACCACCACAGAGACACAAAGTAACTGCGAATGTATGATCAGGTTGTCTGATATTCATTGAGTGCAGTTAGTTATTTGACAGTCTAATAATGTGTGTTTGTATTCACTGATGGTGGCTGATCAGGCTTATCGTCAGCTAACTGTACTCAGTTTCTAACAGCAATACGCAGTCAATGTTTGGAGTTGATCTGGGGTCAAAAATAGTAACTTCTTCTTTAAGGTTCTAAAGAACTAATCTAGGCCTAAGCCTGTGTGATAGTCAGGAATTGTGAATATCTGAGTATAAGACGTGTGTTTGAAGCGTGTCCATGTATGACTATATTCATTAACCATACCAGTAGGTGTTCTTCCACCATGCGCTGCTTTACGATGAAATGTACGAGCTTCTCATTGGCACGGTTGTGGGCGGCATGACTCCGGTCCGGCAGCAGCCTCTTTAAACTCTTGCTGACCTCCTCCTGCTGTTCACCGACGCTGTCCTCCTTATGATCGTCACACAGCGCCTCCACCATGGTATCGCTGGCAATGGTTAGTCTCTCTGAGGCTGCCTGTGGGTACTTCCTCCTCACTGGATAGCCTGGAGTATATGAAGAGAGTGAAGAGCATTTTCAGAGCCAAGCAGAGCTGCAGCAGCCTCATATTCTGCAGTGCCGTGATACTGAATGATACACAACAAAACTTACTCATGTCATGAGCAAAGTACTCGATGAAGGAGCCAGAAAATGAGCCACAAGCTACAAAGACAGAGCATGATTAATACTGCTAATAAACCAGTGGTATCAGAGTAATGCTGTTTATGTATAATGCATGTAAATATCAGTATTCTTTATGCGTCTCTGTCTGCATCACCATCAAAGAGACGATTCTCACCAATCCGTATTCTGTAGTCTGTTATGAGCTCCAAGGACCACTCAATTGCAGCATCATACTCTTCTTTGGCTTTACACTAATGACAAATATCAGAAACACAGATTGTCAGCCACTGTTGCCAGGAAAACACGTTTTCAGAAAACTGGGTGTATAATTTATGAGCACGTCTTACCACCAGCTCATTAGCTTCCTCGCACTCAAAAGGCTTCAGGGTTTTCAGAGCCACAGTAAACCTTTGAGAGCACAAACAGACAACTGAAAAATATACTCCTGGTGATTTGTGCATGCCAGAAGTTCACACATCAGGCTATACAGAGCTTTTACTGCTACATCTAGTTGCACAGGATGCATGTCTTTCATTCATTTTCACTCATTTTGAGACACCGGTGCTGGTGATCTGCAGCAGCCAGGCGTTAAGAGATGTGATCTCCAGACACTCCGTGGACAAGGGACCCTCACAACCTCAGTCCTATACACTTTAACAGCGCAGAGGCATTCACCAACAAAGCAGCGAGAGACAAAATCTTTTTATCTCCTACCCTTTATTTTTGTGAATCGTTGAGTCATCAATGAAAATGATGCTGGCTTTTTTCTGCTTACGGTTCACGCTTTTTACCTGCAGAGTGAAAAAATATGGATTTTAAACACTTTAAACCATTAACACTTCCAGAGTTTTTAATATTGCTTTATACTCATACTTCAGGCTCATAGTGGTCTTTCATTTAAACTCCCCCGTGAATGTCATCTACCTCTTTTTCCTGCATAGCTATGGTTAGCATCGTGTATCTTAGTGCTGAAAAGATGAATCAACTACACAAGTTGTACGATGGAAACGTTTTATAATATGTGTTGAAGTCATTGATTGAACAAAAAGTTCAAGCTTCTCAAATGTGAGGCAAAAATCTTAATAAATTGTGTGTTGTTCCATCTAAACACTTTTATAAAAACGTGGACTTATGAGGAATCAGTGATTCACAGAGGCTTTTGCACTCACCAATGCAGGCCACAAAGGATAATTTCTAAATTTGCACCACACAAACATCCCCTCTGTAATCGACAGCGGCTCTGAAAGACAAAAACAATCCACTTAAAGCAAACAGTGTGCGTTCTACAGCTTGAACACAGCTTGCACTCAGTCATTACAAGCTCTCTCACTTTTGTCCACCTGCATCAAGAAACTCGGTAGCTCTTCCTCCTCATCATCGCTTTCCTCATCCTCCTGGAAGGACAAAGACAGACGCTGCTCCTCGTGGCAACTCAGCTCTATTGACAGATCTGAGGACAGCAAAGACTCTTCTTTTTGTGGGAAGAAATAACACAGTATTAGAACAGATCAGCGGTATCTGACCAATATAAATCCACACAGAGCACAACAGATTTAAGATGGATTCTACAAAAATTGTGGTTGTACACAATGTATTCAGGAGGTCGACGACCTCATAAAAGACACATTGTCTCTGCGTGAGACAGACTCTACCTTGCTCTGCTGCATCAAGCTTCTCCAGTTCAAGTCTTGGTCTGGAGCGTTTTACTGGCTGAGTAGTGGTATCCTCTGTCTCCGTCTTCTGCGTCCTGCCACGCCGGCACTTGGCTGATGCGGCTCTGGTTTTACTGCAGGTCTCTGTTTTCTCCTTTGCCGCCCTTCTTCTAACTTGTCTTGGTTGCAAAGCATGACCCCTCCCACGTCTGCTCTGAGATCTTGATGTGGAGCGTGGTGAATCTATCTCTGACGTCTACGATGGAACAGATATGAAAGGAGTTAAAGAACATCACTGAAATGAACTGTGCAGGCTGGAGAATCTGTGGGCTCACAATGCTGGAAATAAGTAAAAATAGAATCAAACACCTTCAACTGAGTGAAGAGTTCAGTGTATTCGAGCTTCACTTGTTTTGCTCGAGGAGGGGACTTTGAAATGTTGGACAGGATGTCAGAGGAGGAGCTGTGGACTGGTGTGGAGGTCAGGTAGGCGTCCTGTGCCTGTTGTGTTTGTCCCCTCCCTCTTCTTAGAGTCCTCGGTAACAAACTCGCAGCAGGCTGGCTGACGATGGCAAAATCACTGCACGGCACAGCATTTGATTCCTCTGTGGCTTGAGTTGAAATGGAGACTTTCTCTGCCTGCGTCTTTTTGAGTTTCCTTTTTCGCGGTCCACCTGAAAGATCATTCAGTCATACTTCTAGAGTCATTTGGAGTTGCTCCTTGTGTGTCTTTGAAGGACGCAGATTTAGCGGACTCGCAACAACATTCAGAAAGTGAAATGACAAGATTTCATGTTGGCTCACCTTTCATTGTTTGAGTTTGTTTGAGTTGACTTTATCCTCTCTTTGGAAAGATTTCTGGAAAGGCTGAATAAGAGGTCTGCTCAAGTATCAACATGTGACATTGTGCAAATGAGTCTCCAGCGCTGGTGCCAAGCCTGTCAGACAGGAAAAAGCTGTGTGGCAGAAGACAGACAAGGACAGTTAAGGACCAATCTAAAACATTTGGGCTTTATCAAGAAGGGCGTTCCTTCTCATAAGAGTCAGGCCATGTTGGCATTGAGATATACGCCATCTTCACACTGCATTCATTACATGCGTTCGTGCCAGCTAAAATCAGGAAAATATGGGAAAGCCAGTCACCACAGAAACAGGTTCAAAATATGCAAAACAACACTTCAAACTGGCGGAAACTATTTAAATTACAGACTGCAATTATCTGTGCAGAGTCCTGCAAATTATAATGTAATTTCGACAAAGGAACCAGCACAGATAAAATACTTACAGGTTCCTGCTAGTGCCTAAGTGTAGGGATAGTGGAAGAACCAGATAAAGGGAAAAAGGGCACTAAAAATTTAGAATTGTAGAGAAAGTAAATTATACTCTAAATATTTGTGTAAATACTGGGTACTGAGAGAGTACAGCGCTGACAAACAGAGCTCTGAACAGACATCCTGCAGTAACTATCAAGAAATTTTGAGGGAAGGACTCACACCGACTTCGACAATTGGCTCTAGGTAGATTGAAATGGACATATTTAAAAATTTCATTTCAATTCACAGAACAGTAGTATGACTAAAGTCTGGTGTACAGTGTGTGCATGCGTATATGTGATGCCTCTTGTCAAATGTTCTTTTGTATTGGATTTGATTCTTTACATATATATACATACATATATATAAAAAGTAACAAGAGACAAAAAATGTAAGAAGGAATAAAAATAAAAATATAACTAAGTAAAACTAAATCTATCATTATATAATATGTGTTATAATATATAACACATATTATATAATAATATAATAAAAAATACAATAACTAAATATATAGACAGTATTTACAAGCCAAAAAATAGCTAAATATAGCAAAATATTTGTGTAGTTTTGGGTGATAAATAAATGTAAACCGTGGACCGTATGTGCAATATTGCAGCAGTGCAGATAATATTTAAAATATTGGGGTTTGTGAGGTTGGCTGATTAATTGTTTAAGTTGCTATTGTACAGTGTGATGGCTCGTGGCTGGAATGATTTCCTGAAGCGGCCCTTGTGACAGCAGAGAAGGAGCTCCGCTGTCTGTCCACGAGGTGGTGAAGAGGATGTTCAGGGTCATCCACAATGGAAAACAGTCTGTCGAGTGTCCTCCTCTTCACCACCTCCTCAAAAGTGTCTAGTTTGCAACCCATAACGGAGCCGGCCTTCCTGATCAGTTTGTTCAGTCTGTTGGTGTCGCCGGCTCCGATGCTGCTCCCCCAGCACACTGCAGCAAAGAAGAGTGCACTGGCAACAACAGACTGGTAGAAGATCTCCAACATCTTGCTGAACATGTTGAATGATCTGAGCTTCCTCAGTCTGCTCATCCCCTCCTTATACACAGTGTTGATGTTAGTTGTCCAGTTCAGTCTGTTGTTGAGGTGCACTCCGAGGTATTTGTAATCCTCAACCACTGCGACATTCTCCCCCAGAATACACAGTGTGGTTGTGTGGTCGTCCTGTTCCTTCTGAAATCAATAACCATCTCCTTGGTCCTGGCCACGGTGATTTCTACCTGACCATTCCACAAAATCGTCCACCACTGCTCTGTATTCCTCCTCTCGTCCATCCTTTATACACCACACCACCGCTGAGTCATCCGAAAACTTCCGTAGGTGGCACGATGAAGAGTTGTACTGGAAATCTGAGGTGTACAAGGTGAAGAGAAAAGGAGGCAGGACAGTCCCCTGTGGTGCTCCTGTACTACTTTCCATGGTCTCAGAGTCTCTCTTGAGTGATGTAAGGGCAACGGGTCTATAATCGTTGGGGCCAGATAGAGATTGCTTCTTTGGAACAGGAACCACGCAGGACGTCTTCCACAGCACCGGGACTCTCTGCAGGCTAAGGATCAGGTTGAAGAGGTGTCCCAGGATCACGGACAGCCGGCTAGCACAAGTCCTCAGGACTCTGGAACTGATGCCGTCAGGGCCAGCAGCCTTGCCCAGGTGCAGCATCTCCAGCTGTCTTCTTACCTGGCCCGCAGTCAGGCAGGGGGTGGTGCTAGTGGAGAGGGTGCTGTGGAGGATGTGGGAGTTGAGTCCAAGGGAGGGATCACCAGGGAGGGTTGAGAGTTGGAGGGAGAGAGCTTGGGAGCCTGAGAGCTGGTACCTGGAACATCAGCCTGTCCACTGAATACAACACATAATATTGTGTGCAAAGCTTGAAATGTGTCTAATTGCAAACAATAAAGCTTGTCATGCCTTGGGTTTTGGGTAGAGGTCCTCTGATTCTGACAAGGGCCAGACCAGCACCAAAGCTCAGACCCTGGGGGAAGCCAAGTCTTTTAAACTGCTATTCTCATTATTTGATTTGTGTTAATTTGTGTGCCTTGCTTGTTGTGTCAGATAAGCTGTAGTGATGCCACTGAGTAGGGTAGTTTAGACACTGTTCTGTTCTGCTGTCGGTATGCAGTGCTTAAGGGAATGTAGCGGTCTGGCAATCAACTCTGCTATGATAAATAATGGCTTGTTGCCCACACAGTTGTTACTTGCCTTCAAAGGTGGCTTTTGAGAAGGCAGATCAGACATCCTGCATGTACCTGATTGGCAGGTGCATGAAATAATTACAGGGTTAATCTATTTCATCAAGTCCTGTACTATCTCCTCATTTTTGTTGTTTAATTACGGGACCATTTGAGGCTCCACTTACACCAAAATCCAGGTTTATTACACTACTTTAGGTGCACTACCATGCTGTGGAGATTAGCTAGCAGACACATAAGTTACTTTTGGTATCAATGGGTAACTGGAGCTACAGAGGTAAGCAAAATTTTAAGGTGTACTATTGGTGCTTTTGGTGTTGCTAACTAAACAAGTCATCCTGTCATATGTGAACTTTTGTATTCTGACAGTCTCTGAGGGAACTTCAGTTCCAGTTCTCCTTTCAGGACAGACCAACAAACCACATATGAGCCACCAGTCCTAATGTCAGCTATGTTTTATTGAAAGAACATCCACTGCATATGACACGTCAGGGAGCTTTCTTGGCAGGCAGATGACTAAAGGTGTGTGTCTGGCTTACGAGCAGGGAGTGGCCACTGCAGTTTAACTCCAGACAATAACACTGATTTAATTGGAGTCGAATAATTGCCATGTTTTCCAGTTTGAATAAAATGAAAATCCACTTATTATCACGTAGCATCTATCCCTGGATTCCCTGGTTGTATACGTACGTGTGAAAATGATCTTCTCGCCTAAAGAAAAGGAAAATCAACAATTGAAGCTTTCTTTGATAGTGACACAAAAATATATGCATATAAAGTTTTGTTTTCATGTCTCCAGCAGCAAATGTCTACCATTTGGCACCACGGCGTACTTTTGTGGTGACAACGTTGACCACTTTCTTCACACCATAATACACAGAGCTGTCTCAGTGTGAGTTTGTCACTCTGCCTCTGCACAAAATGTGCTTGGGTCGTTTCCTGTGTCATGTGTTAAACTAACGATTTACAATTAGGTTATTAGATTATTTTGTTTTTATAATTACTGTGTTCACAGTATTTTCCAGTGAATTCAGATGACTTTTACTCATCCTTGTTACCACTTTTTATTTGCTACCGTTGCCTGTTTTGCTCTTGGTATATCGATAACGTTCAGGATACTGATGTTGCACATAGACTGAACGCTTGCCTTCACGCCCACCCCTCTGGTGCACACACACAAAAAAATGTAGAAGATGCTGTTTTGAGGCAGTGTTCGGTTTGACCGTTCTCGGCTACTGTAGGAACTGACTACTGATTACGACAAAACATAATGACGAAAATGAGGCGTTCAACCAACAGGTCAAATATGGAAGCTAAGTATTTGACCATGTTTTATCAGATACATCTAAACTATGTCATTCTCGGCGTGAAATATGGTCACGAACTGAATCGTTGCCACTGACAGTGACTTACCGCTAACGCACATTACGTGACGTAACACACAGAACTTTGCAACCTACAGCCTATAGTTACAAGTAACGTTACCCAACGTTACCAGCACTTCATGCAATAGTTGGTACATGCACTGCTCTAGACTAGATGAAGTGAAGTTCCGGCCGCAGAAGAGACGAAACAGTCGCATTAACTGATGTACAACTAGCCACTCACCTGAAACTCTCTAATTCAGTCGTTTGTTTGGACAGTTTGCTGCCAACGACCGCAAAGACTTCCGGTATTCGTCGTAATTCACGGTTTGTTGTAGACTGGAAAAACCCCTCCAAATTTCGATAAAGCAGTCAACATTTAATCAACAATCGCACATACAATTCTCGTAGCCAGGAACAGCGCTTTGCATTTGTTGGGACTCCCGGGTCACGGTTTTAAGCCTGGTTATCTTAACGACCTGTTGCTACCGCCACCTACTGGACGGGAGTACGAGGATCCAATCATCTCTCACTTGCATTCAGTGGCCCTCTCAAGTTCCATTCCTGCTGTTCTAATGCACATGTTTTACATCATAGAGTACAAGTTTTCACATTTGATTAACTTTAGTAACTACACATCACTTCTTAAATGTGGAGACATTCAAAAACCGACATGCATAGTGGTCTTGTGCAAGTTTTAACTTTGCCATTCAACCTTAGTACCTGGGGCACAGGCACTAAGGTCTTTAGAAACTGCCTATGGGCCTTTTCCACAGCAGACATTTTGACTTGTCTGGGCAAGATAGGTGTAGGTGCAACTAATAACACTGACAATGTCCCAGCACGTCATGACAGTGTGACAGTGAGGCACCATGAGGAATCCAAGGACTGAAAACATCAAATAGAAAACACATAATTTTATTATTCACACCTGTACATGTCAACATGTATTTGGTGAAAAAGGGTACATAAATGTGAAAAATTGCAATACTACCATAGGATGTTTAAATGGGCCCAACATGCTCTCGGCTCATCTGCTGGGTGTCTGCATGTCTCCAGGAAAAACGTTATGGCAACAGTAGAGGGCACTGTGTAACCACTCATAAAGTGCTGTACAACACAAGGGTTTCGAAAACACTTCAGTGACTTTAAAGGGGTGAGTCCTCTATTACAAGAAGACACTACAAGTTAACACAGAAATTTTACTGCTCTGATATAGATTTTTTTTTTTTTTTTTTTTGCAATCTTCCAAAGACCTGGGTCTTAATTCTTATATTCTTACATTTACCCCAAATAACATCTCTCAACTCTTAACTCTTATCATCACTTAATCCACTGAGATTCTGACCGACAGGTCACTTCTCCAAAGGGCACGTGGGTCAAAAACGGGGCCGAAAATGTGTTTGACAGAGTTAGAGATGACAGATATCAAGACACTCATCAGTTACCTGGTTTGTCCACACCACCTCCCTGTCTCAGTTGTATCCAACATCTATACAACATCCCTCTGCAGCTTCTCTCCTTCATCTCCATCCCCTCCACCCCCAGAGGCTTTTACCTTATCACTGGCCTACTTCATTAAAAGAGGACGTGCCCAGAGCCATAGCCAGCTTTTTAGATATTCTGAGGTCATGAGTCCAAACTCCACCCAACCCCTCCCCTCACCCATAAAATTCTGACCAAAAATGAAGTCAGTATTTTATTTGTTTTGGTTTTCCTAATTTCTTTCATTCATTTGACTGTTCAGTTATGTCTTCTGTAAATCTTATTTACTTAAATGTCGAGTTGGTGTTTCTTAGCTTTCTCCACACTGCCAGCAACAAGACAATGATGGGGGAATACTTAATGTCTTGTTTTTTGTCTGACCTGTAAGCCGACAATTTGAATTAAACTCCATGTAGAAATACTGTAATGTGCCTGAAATAACCCTGTTTGTTGGCACTAAGACCTAAAAATCCCCTAAGAAAAAAACCCACCAAGACTAACATTTAATTGAGTAAAAACATCATTACATCATGCTCACAACATCCCAAAGCAGTGTTGCACACCTCCATCTAAAAAGTCCGGCTTTCTCGCTTGACCCTGGCTGCAGTGTACCTGCCACTCAGCTGGAACATCTGGATGTGTATTGGCCGCTGGTTGATGAGGGGCAGGGCGGCCCCGCCCTCCTTCAGATGTGCGCCTCTCCTGTCTATCCAGTCCGCGGCTCGCCCCTCACAGTGCGGATCCTCGGGAAGTCAACAGGAGGGCACGGACGGCAACACTTCAACTCTAAACAGCGAGGAACTGACTCACTTAGCCGTGGCCTGCTCCAACCAGATCTTACTGGATCTAATGAGTCGGGACTTTGTCGGGGGCCCACGAGGCGGGATTTGCCCCGGGGGTGGTTTTGTTTTACCTGGCCAGCCTCAGACGCAGATCTGATGGAGGGAGGCAGGGCTGAGTGCGGTGCCAGTCCGGAACGCTGTTGAGCAGAGCGCCGTCATTGAGCGCAAAGCAGCCTCTGCTGACAGGGAGCGGTCTGCTGCTGCCTCTCACGACCTGTGTCAATTCTCAGGTTGTTTGTTGATTTTTCATTTTAGAAGTGACAGAAGGCTTTCTCCAGAAGCAACAGCCCGTGGAAAGGACAAGACAAAAACCAGTTAGGATTTTTTTTTTAAGCTCTTGGCGACGCAATGGGGATGTAACCGGTTTCCACGCGCATTGGGAAGTGGCGTGAGGTTGCCTCCACATTGAGAAGAGCAAACTGCGAGGGCGTTGTAGTTAATTGAAATCGATCCGGTGGTCTCTTTTTGAATGTGAAGCCGCAGCAGAGATTCTTCCTCCTCTCCTCCTCTCCTCCTCCTCCTCTCACCTCCAACATGACTTCACTGTCGGGGACCAAGGAGAGGTCTGTGAGCAGCCGGAGCAGGAAATATGGGGTAGGTTATTTATTCCAGCAGCCGTGGGGTGGACGCACCTCTGCTACCTATGAGCCTGGTAAAAACTTACCAATCCCTTCAGTGACGCATGAACTTCATCTCGCGCCCATTTGAACAGGAGTCTGTAGTTTGCAGACCCATTCTCAGGCTGGCGTGAATATGAAACTCATTTCTGATTGATTGCTTTGTGAAGATCACATTTCACACATCACTGCTCATGGCGTCACAACAGTGGCGTGCGTTTTCACTGATAGAGCGCCCACATCTCTTAATTATCAGTAACTGAAGGCCAAGCAGCTAAATCAGGTGTTACGCTCACACCTGTGTCGCTGCCTGCCTCCTGTAGCCTAATTAGCATGAATTTATAGCTCACGTGAATGCCAGCCTCTTCACTTGGAGATGGTTGTGCATTCCCACTTATCATTCATTGCTTCCTTATTATAGACCTTGTGATGGAATAGAGCAGCTATAGTACCCAACCTCTCCAAGCCTCCACCACATCAATGGGTCTGTTCTCTCTGACTGCGTTTACCCTGCGACAGAAGTTCTAATTTTCAACTCCTTGTGGCTCATTTGATGTTCCCATGTGGCTATCTGAGTAAAGAAAAATAAGACAGGTCTCCACACGAATCTGACTTCCTGTCACCGTCATAGTAAATGTTTACCATTGCTTCCCTTTAGCTGTGTGTAATATTACCATAAGATACTGTAACTGTCTACTGTATGTTTAGACTGCAGGTTTCTTTCCAAAATAAGATATTCAACTTTTAGCAATTGCTGGCATGAAGGTGAAGCATGGATTTTCATGCTGTGAGCCAGTTTTTTTTCCTCATGAATTTTACATGTTCAGCAGACACACAAACAATGAATGATTTGATAAATTCTACAAAATAGCTAGCATGCTGAATATGGCTCGGTGGATGCAAATGGCTTGACTTTTAATTTGCATGATACACGACCCTCCTCATTATTCGACTTTCATCCAACCTGTGCAACCTGTTGTGTGCACGGCGATGAGTGGGTTGCTGCACATATTCACACAATGGAGGCCTTTTTTCGGGGCACGATTTTGACACGTGAAAGCAGAGAAGCACTCGTGTAATTAAGAGTGTAATTAACAATAATCGTAATAATGATAGTAATAGCGTCCCTGTAAGCCTTGCCAGTGATCCAGCATGAGCAATAGCACGGTGCTGGAAATGTAAAACCTATGGGGAATTCAGCCATCATTAATTTCTATTAATATTACCTGTGCTTTGCCGGCTACAGCATCAAAACATATATTTTTTAATTTCCACAGATGCCCGACACCTCCCCAACTAAATCTGCCTCCTTCTTCCCGGACACGTGGTACCGAAAGGCCTACGAGGAAACCACCCGCTCCAACACACGTCCCGCCCCGGAGGGTGCCGGTTCCATGCCAAGCTCCACAGGCACTCCGTCCCCAGGCTCAGGAATCTCCTCACCAGGGTCCTTCTCTGGATCACCTGGGACCATCTCTCCGGGGATTGGGACGGAATCGCCTGGCTCTCTGGGTGGGTCCCCGGGTTTTGGGACAGGATCACCGGCCTCAGGCAGCGGAAGCTCCCCTGGTAGTGAAAGAGGGATATGGTGTGAGAACTGTAACGCGAGGCTGACAGAGCTGAAGAGACAAGCACTGAAACTGCTCATCCCTGGACCTTATTCCAGCAAGGTAAAAAACGTAGACTGTGTGCTTGTCCTTCTGTCTTCTGTCTGTCTTGACTCTGTGCGTGAATCTGACTGCATGTGCTTTTGTGTCAGGGGTGAGCTGGTTACACTCAGTATAGCCTCCAAAAAATAACCTGTTCCTTCATTAACTCTGGCATTTGGACAGTGGCACTTAGTAGCTTGGTTGCTCATGAAAGACTGGGCCTCCAATCATTCCCTTGCTTGCTGTGTTGCTATGTAGTCAGAGTTATTGTTCTCATAAATCATAACGATGCTGTAATTTGTCCAACCCTCATTCGACCAGCTGTGGAAAATAGCAGAGACCCAACAGCCTTTGGGATTTAGGATAATTATTATATCTGAAGCTGTTCATCAATTCCTGACACCAAAAACAAAATAATGGATGATACAGACAAGATAATTTTGATTTTTGTCATGGAGTTTTAGTCTATATTGCTTTTCTCCCTTTGGGGGAATTAGCATGATGGATTACTGAAAGACATTGACCATGTAGAGCAGGTATGAATCCATATAGATTGCTGCCTTTTTCTAATTTTCTTTGATGGGTGAATTCCTTTTTCTGCGAGTAATCCATATAATCAATTTTAATTCCATTACTACAGTGACTCTCCACAGACAGATCATGAGCCCCAGAGTGCTGTGAGTTGATTGACGATACAACATTAAATCAGATAGTATACATATTTCTGATCATGTATATACACTGCATTTTTTGTTTGTTTGCCTACAATGAGTTGTTTTGTAGCTCATGAATTATGATTAATCAACAAAAGAAACCACTGCTAACAACAGAAAGCATTGTTTAATTACCTGGCGCTATGACTCAGTGTGTTCCATGCAGGTTGTGCTGTTGTGCATGGGTCAGATAAACATTATCGCTGAGAAATAAGTATATTTAATTTTTGGTGTTGGTTTGGCTTGTAAAAAACAGTGGTTATGCGCATTGAAGGCATGAAAAAACATACTGAAAGCCCTTCTGGCATGGCTTTTGACTGCATAATTTTCAAACACGTAGCCTCTGGGTTCGATGATCTCCTGCTGCAGTTGACTGGATTTTAGTTATGAATGCAGCGGGGCCGCACATCAGACTCAGAGTTAATTGGTAACAAATTAGCATGCATTATGCACCACAGGGCTAATAAAGTGCATCCAACGAGAGGGAGTCAGATACGGGACCACAGTGGGACAGAGAGACTTACTGTACAGCCAGTAAGAGACACAGTGGTGGAGAAAGTAGGTTGCTATTAGCTCAGGAACATGACAGTTAGAAATGGTTGTGAACAGTGGTGGTTAATGGGGACTGTTGTTGGGCAGACCACTAATTGAAATGCTGTTTGTGAGGTTGGGTTTATTTCAGACTGATTAAAGCTTTCCCACTGTGGTTAACTTTATTGCAGTGCAGAATAAGCACAGGCACGTACTTTATAGTATTGTAATTGGTGTAAGTCTTGTATGTGTTTGTGGAAAATGTATCTGCACATGACATAAATTGAGTATGCTTTTAACAGCTGCAGATGCAAACCATAAAGTATGAATGGGAAAATGGAAGTGGGAATATCAGGAGTATCAGTAGGACTTGTGTGTGCTACACCATCCGTGTAGCACACTGGATATTCTCATGGTAAATTCACAGTCAGAGGAGTGAACATGTGGCTCTAATATGTGCTTTTAAATGTGTTGTTTTGTGGTTCTGATGAAGTTGCTCGAGTCCTATGAGTCAACTGACTCAGGATCAGTTGGTGGATGCAGACAGCATGAATGAATAACATTGCAACCGCTGTGAGTGTGAATAAAATGAAGCTCTCAATTAGATATTTCATTTGTTGGTTCAGGGTTGAACTCATCATTTGTTTTCATGAGGATGACTTAAAACAATCTTAACCAGGCAGGATCTCCTGGTTTCTCCCCCCTACTGTTCTTACAAGAGTGAACTGGCCAAGCTGAACTCATGTCCTTGGTGAAGCAATGTGACCTAATAATCCTTCCCCTTCACCAAATGTGCCAGAGCAGCATTTAAGCTGTGTGTGTGTGTGTGTGTGTGTGTGTGTGTGTGTGTGCGCGCGTGCGTGCGTGTGCCTGTGTCCCTTCCTGTTGTGCTGTCAGCATGAGACCCCATGTTATTCCCACAGGACACTGGGACATATGTGACCCCTCACAGCTAGAATAAACACACACACACACACACACACACACACACACACACACACACACACACCTCTGAACCATGCAGACCTGTCTCTCTCTCAGGATATGAATACATGATAGGCCATGCTTGACCCATGGTAGCCACACACACATTCTCACACAGGTCTGTTAATACTATGCAAATGATGACCTTCACCGGTCTTACTGTTGAATATTTTGCTGTTTGGGTGTCTGCAGTTCAGTGCGTGTGTGCATGTTCATTTGTGCTTGTAGGTCATTTAGCATGTTTGTGTGGCAGTTTGTTAGAGCACTCCGTGAATGCAGAAATATGCGCACACACACACACAGGGTCCATGTCAGATTTATCATTATTGCTTAAATGTCAAGATATTAAACTGTGGCAGACAGATCAGTGTATGTGTGTGTTCTCATCCGCTTGTTTGTTGGATAACATCGGTTCATACAAACTAAGTGTTGTTTGTGCAGTGTTTGTTTGCTGGCTTTGTCTTAGACCTGGTTCCTCAGCCATTGATTCAATCAATCAGTCAAGAGTAGTCTGCTCCCTAGTGGTTTTAAGGAGACATGACAGTTTACAGGTGGAGAGATTGAAGGGTGATAAAGATGGCAACTTCTATACATGTATTAATGCCATCTGTGTTCTTTGTTTTTAATGTGACTTACGTTTTGAGTGTTATCCTCAAATTATACTGCAATCCATGTTAGGTCATAATGCCCATATACCTTTATTACTGCTGTTACTCAGTCAACTGGAAACTAAAGGAGGGAGGGAGAAAGAGAGAGAGACAGAGAGAGAGCGAGGGAGCGAGACAGGCAGGTCATATTGCCGGAGGCAGTATGGGTGGATGTGTGTGTGGCGCAAAAGAGTGTTCTGTTGAGGGATTAGAATGAGCAGAGTAGGTTTTCAGGTTTAAACGCACACACGCGTGCAAGTGCACACGCACTTGTAACCACACGACTCAAAAGCACATCTGGCTACACAGCTGTACTCACTTAAGGCCTCTGTCCCTGCTCTACTGGTGTGTGTGTATGCGTGTGTCCGTCTGTGCATGTGTATTCATCCCTTATATCCACGCCCAAATCATAAATGGATGGAGGGTGATCTGTTTTTGGTTGGTCCAGTTCAGCTCGGCAAAGTGGGTCACCGTGTGTGTGCGTGCATGTATGTGTGTATGTGTGTGTTTAAGTCACCAGCAAAGTGTCTGTTTCAGATCAGCTGAAAGTCAAAGCCATGTATGTTTATAGAGTGAAACATATACAATTCCACTTCAGACTTAAAAATGAAACCAAAAATGGACATGTTTGTGAATAGATTCACTCCCTGAGGACCTCTTACTGGCAACTTGACGTGTATTAAGGATTGGAATTTATAAATGCAGTATTTACAGTATACATTGTGTGTGTGTGTGTGTGTGTGTGTGTGTGTGTGTGTGGAAAAAAGGATTAGAAATGATCACATTCTGTTTTATTTACAACTTTTTGGGAATCAGACTTGTGTGTGTTTATATATATGTGCGTGTGTGTGTGTCTGTGTGTGTGTGTAAGTATAGATGTATGGGACAAGTACCTTGGTATGCCACAGGAAAATGGAAACCATGAACAGTCAAGGAGGTCAGTTACAGCCAAATACCTCCAGAGAGTGAGGTAGGTCCTGAGGAGTCAGGTCAACGGGAGGAATAAGATCCAAGCCATCAACACATCTGCCCTTCAGCCGTCTGATATCCAGCTAGAATGAAAAGGTGACCAAAGGAGGAGATAAAGGAGAGAAATATTAGGACACAGAACTCTGAGGGTTCCACATGAATTCTAGCAGCCTGTGACTGTACAGTAAACGAAAAGATGGGGCCTGAGGGTTAGTCAGTATCAGGGCCACTCTCCAGCAAGAAACATGGAACATCTACGAGTACATCAGAAAGAGGCCCCCCAGGACAAACCGCTAAATGAGTACCACCTTCGACAGATAGATGAAGTGACTGATATCGAGAAGTCTGACCAGTGGCAGCAAAAAGGCTCTGATCAGAGCAGCAGAAGAACTGGCACTCAGCACCAGATTGGTTGAGGCGCGGGTCTTCCACACAACACAAGACCCACGATGCAGTCTGTACAAAGATGTCCCTGAGGCTAGCACTCAGTAGCAGGGTGTAAGATGCTAGCTGGGAAAACATACACTGAAAGGCATAACCAAGTGAATGTACAGGAACACATGTACTGAATACAGACTGGAAGTACCCAAGTCCAAATGGGAAATGCGGCCAAAGGTGGTTGAGAATGGCAGAGCTTAGATCCTGTGGTAGTTCCAGGCAAATTAACAGGTGCTGGGTAAACAGACAGACATTGTGGTGGTCGATAAGGAACAGAAGACAGCAGGAGTGATGGATGTAGTAATCCAGAGCGACGGCAACATCAAGAAGGAAGAGCATGAGAATCTAGGGAAGGATTCAAGGAAAAGCCAGATCAAATGTGGCTGTTGGTTGGATAAAACAAGCATCTGAGGATGCCATCTTGAGCTTTTGTTACTTGTGAGGGCATTTTCCTTCCTTTCCTGACATTATACAGAAAATACTTGGAACAGGTTAATCAATAATGGAAACAACTGTTAGTTACAGCCATAAATACACCACAGTGTAATTGTCGTACATTAGACCAATAGATGGTACAACGTGCAGCACTACCGATAATCTACTTGGCACAATCATTGCTATTCTCCACATATAAAGAGCAGGAAGCTTTTAAATACTCTGCACAAAACACCCCCATTCTTTCAATTAGACACTGAATTACTGCTGGAAGTATTAACCCTTATGTTGTCAACCAAATCCTTTTAATTCCCAACATAATCGAAAAGCCCCATCATTAGTAGCATGTCTGACCAGTAGGTGAACTGGAGGTTTATGATCTCTCCTCAGTTTCAGAGGCTTTTCCAACCCTCAAAAACAAATTAGGTTAACACTTTTGTGGATATAATCAATTTAACTAATCCCAGTCACCAGGTAATTTTCACCCAAAGCCAGTAATTTGTCTGTAATTAGTCTACTTATCAGATCAAATGCTGGAGTATTATTGCTCTGCGGTCTGTCCTCAAAGGGATTTCTGCACACAGGTAGCTAAGCTAGATATCCCATAATAACCAAATCCCATAACACTACAGATGCAGGCCTCCGGTAACCACGGCAGCTGGCGTTGCCACGGCAGCGACATGTGACAGATGTGAGCCGCATACATATCTCCATCAGCGTTAATGGGCTCCTCATAGCTGTGTGCGTGTTGGTGAGAGGCAGAGAGAGGGTGAAAATATATACAGTTCATGTGAATAATAGCGCATGTTCATGTGCATGTATGTGTTTTTGGCAAGAGGTAAGAGAGAGTATATATAGTTACAGTAGTGTGTGTGTGTGTGTGTGTGTGTGTGTGGAAAGAGAGAGGTAGAGAGCGATCATGCCCTCCTGATGCCTTTCAGGTGTGAAAGACATTACCATATAAAGAGGTGGCTTCATCAATAACAGCAAGACGGAGTGGATGGATGGATGAGTGTGTGTCTGAGGGGAGGGAGGGATGCTGATGCAAGCTGAATCGAAAAGCTTCTCACTGGGTTTATGTCAATTTGACCCACCCCCCCAAGCGCGCACACACACACACATATACATAGGATCAAGTATACTTACTGTACCCTCTTTATTTCAATTCAATTACTTTATTTAACAGAAACGCTGTAGTTCAAATAATACCCAAAGATCTGTGTGTATATTGAAGTCAATTTAACATTTAGGCATTTAAAATTAGAAAAAAAAAAAATTAGTAGTATAGTAGTATATAATCATTGCTCCACACACTGAATTACTCTTGAACTCACAAAGCCAGCAGGTAGTTCACTTTATCTAATGGGCGTGTCTTCAAGGAACTTTAATGTGAAATAAACTGAAATGGGTGTTAATTTGTAATTATGAACACTAACAGGCGGGAAAATGATTTCTGCCCTTGTGCGTCTCGTTAGGACCTTTGCCTGGCCTCTTCCAAACAGGCAGTGTCAGTGACATAACGCACAATGTCCTGCAGCACTCATTGTCTAAAGATAAACATAGCAGTGACTCCCCCTCCTGCTCCTGTCATCCACACCGTCGGCAGATCTCCACCAGTAGAACCCCTTTGGGATGAGGTGGAACCATTAGGAATGTGCTGCTTAAGATCCTACAGGAACACATTTGCATTGACTGAGATACCGGTGGAATTTTCCCAGCACTTCATGTTGTCTGTACCTCGAGGAACCATCACAGCTGCAGAGACGAAATGTGTCCAACCCAGTGCCACCAAGGTGGACCTGTGGGCAGAGTGTGCACAGCATCATCTGCTGTTTTCTTACTCTCACCCCATTTAGCTTTGTCCCCTCTCTCTCTCTGTCTCTCATTATCTGCACTCTCTCTAGACACAGTCTCTCTGTGTTTCTTTATCTCTCTCTCTCTCTCTCTCTCTCTCTCGCTCTCTCACACACACACTCACTCACACACACACACACAGACATTCATACCCACACTCATTTTTGTTTTTTTTTTAATTGGGCTCCGGAGAAAGGAAGAAAAATGAGAGAAACAAAGATTTCAATGAGGAGGAGAGTAGTGGGAGGAAGAAGAGGAGAACGGTGAAACAGGGGGTAAAATGAGTAGTTAGAGAAAAGAAGGAAGGCCATTTTCCCTAATAGTGCTATCAGCATCATTACAGTCACTGACCCAGAGCAGACACACTTAATTAGTGTAACTACCCCAGCCAGTGGGCTGCCACAGTCAACACACTGTGTGTGAAACCTGTCTGTCTGGAAAGAGCCAGAGAAATTACAAACAGCTTTGCCAGTTCCAAAAGACAGCAGATGATGAATTTGAGTTTGCCAGTGTGCATTAATTAGGAAATGTAGCACAAAACACACATTATTAGATCCAGTTGATGGATGTGCAAAGTGCCAAGTGTTTGCACAGCGGGTGCCATCACACTTTGCTTTGTTTTGACTCTTGAACTGCAGTCCCCGCTCGCTGGCTAATTTTAAAAGAAATTCAGTAAACTTTGCTCCAAAGCCTGTCTTTGTTTTTGTCACTTGGCATTAGTGTAGTGAATACTTTGAAATGTTTGCATTGCTCTGTTTTTCATATCAAGGTTTCACATTTAATGACTTCCTGGTAAATTAAGGTTAAATACAGAGTACATATGTAAGATGGGGTAACCTGGTTCCCAAGCAGTCTTTATGTTGGACAGGGACATTTGTCTGCACCCCAGTCTCTCTCTGTCCTCTTACTTCCTGTCTGTCTGCACTGTTTTCGGTCAATTGAAGGCAAAAAGAAGAAAACACACTATATATTAAAATCAAATAAACAATTGTAGTCCACTTAAAACAGTGACGAAGAAGAGCCAGTTTTACATTTATACAGTGCAGTGCCTCACACATTCCAGGACCAACTCAAACACACCCACCACTCCCACACAGCACCAACACGTTGTAACGACAGGCAAATCACATGCATGAGTGAACACACACTGGCACACACACAGCAGTGTGCACAGGTACACACTGGCATGTGCGTGTGTGTGCTACCTAAAACATGCGTACACACATGCGTACACTGCTGGATGGTGGTGAAAGTGGCAACAGCACCTGCTGCCATGAGGTCTGTAGCTACCATGGCAACTGCCTCTCCATCACCTCTGTAATACAGAAATAAATGGAGAACGCTGTACAGTAGTTACACATCTGTCTCCTCTGTCTGTCTTCTTTTGTTGTCCTTTTTGTTTCATATTTGGTATGTTTTTTTGTGTACAATGATACAAAGTTTGACATTTATCTGTGCATTGTAATGTACATATAAAATATTCCTTAATAAGCTGTGAGTGTACATATCTAATTTTTTCTTTCTTGTCATGCACAAAAAGTGCGCAACCTCATGGACAACAGAAATGCTACTGCAGTGGTCAAAGATTTCATTACATTACAAAATTACAGGTTATTTCACATCTTGATCAAAATATTTTGCTTTGTCTCTCAAGCTTGGCAGATAGCATTAGCCAAAAGACATCAACATTAATGGTGGCAATTTCACTAAAAAGTACGTCCCTTATGTCCTCATTGATTGGACAGCAAAACAGAAAATGTACTTCTTCTCAGTTTCTCAGTTTCACGTAGCTCACACAACAAACAACGGCTCCTCTGGAGTGACATTAAACCTGCCAGTCTCTTGGATTAATGGTAATACTCGTGGACATAACTGCACACAAAGGGATTTTCTTCACATAATGATCTACATTGTCGTTATTCTTCATGAGACCATTTTTCTATATACTTGACAAAAATTTCGCTCCTTATCGCCTCAATATTGTGAAATAACCTGTTCTGGAAAATTAATGACCAATTATTCAAATGAAGTAAGAATTTCAACTCGTTCGCTCAGGGTTGACCAACTGAATATCTTTTTCCTGAGCCTCTGATCAGACCTCTTCAAAGTTGATGCTTTTGACATTAATGTCTGATGTTTGATATTTATCCATCCATCTGTTGGTCAGTTGGACTGAATGTGCTGCGCCTGTGCAGGCACTGTTTTTCTTTCCTGTTTGCCTTCCTCAGACTTTTAAAAGTTTTCTGATTCCATCATCCAGAGCCAAGACGAGGAGTGAAAATGTCCCAGTGTTCCAGTAGCTGCAGGTGCCAGCTCCGGCACTCTCTGACACTGTGAAGTCTCGCTCGCTGAACGGTTTATTTGAAGACCTGCTAACCACACTTTTAACATTAGCCAAGCTGCTGTCATAAGCTGATATATCACACAGACACACGCACATGCAATCACGCAAACACACCTCGTGCACATGCACACACGCCTTCACAGTCAGATATAACACATCTATCTTCAGCATCGCACACCAGGAAAAACTCATGACAGGCCGAGGTGTGAGTGACAGAGATGATGTGTGTGTGTGTGGTTGTGTCCGTGTGAGTGTGTGTCTGTGTGAATGTCTGTACTTTATCTTTGTGAGAACGAATTTAAGCTTTCAACTTTCAAATTAAAGATGTTAACGCGGCCTTATTTCTTCAAGGGACTATTTTAGTGTCTGGATTTTAGGGTTACTTTAGAATGATAAAGTGTGCGTTTGTGAGTGTTGATGCCATTGACACAAGGAAGGTAGAAGGACCCTTTACTGAAGGACTCACATAGCAAGTACAATGGAAACTGTTCACTGTCGCTGCAAAACAGAAGTAGTAGAAAACTGAGACCACTGAAAGGCTGAAAATACTCAAACTAGGAAGTGTGGGTCTATAGCATACGACTAAATGTAGAGCTATGACGCTCTGGGAGTAACATGCTACTCCACTAATGTCCACTGATGCACTGCACCCACACGTGACACTCGGGAGGCAGTCAACTGGAGAGAGAGTGAAAAGCAAAACGCACCAGGCCCACAGCATACACACTCACACAGGAGCTCACAAGTGACAGCAATTTACAGTAAATGATGGCCACAGTGCGAAAAGCACATTTATGTACTCAATTTTTTTAGCACCTTTGTATTGACATTAGTGCAAAAATTTGATTGACAAAACAGTTAAAACTTAAATACTGTAATACAAGGTCACAGGTATAAAAATTCCATGAAAATTACTTAGTGAAAGCAGCAGCTCTGGATACCTGTAGGTCTGATTCCACCTTCAATAAAAATATATTTTCTAGCACCTTGATATGACCAGCAAACAGCTGCTTTTACTGGTTCCATGAGGTATGTTCATGCAGTTAGTCTGGATGTTGATGTTTGCACGTGCGGCTCTACTGGATGAATATAAAGGAAGGGATGAGGTCATCATGATACCTCTGCTCAATGCAGATGAAACTTGAAGCTTGAAGCTTGAAGCTTGAAAAGGCGTCTAGAGGCAGAGGGATCAGTTTGTTTTCGGTCAAGCACACATATTCACATATACATACATGCACGTGCAGCCTTCTGCAGCCTTGTTGCAGCGCAGTGCTTCGACAGGTTTATTTACAGAGTGTGAGATCACTACCTGACACCGCTGTGCCTTCATCGCCAATTAAGGGGACACACCTTGTTTCAGAGTCTGATAAATATCATGACAGCTAGAAAACTTAAGATGGCCTCTTGGTTCTTTGCGTAAAGTTTTAAACAACACTTGAAAATTGTATCTGTCAAACCCATGAAGAGGAGGAGTGAAGAGGAGAGGGATGCAAAGAGGAGAAGAGAAAGAAACAGAAGGAAGGACGAGTGCGTAGGAAGAGATGACGTAGTTTCCCTTACAAAGTGTGTGTGTCTGTGTGTGTGTGTGTGCTTACTGTGGTGACAGACCTACCTTTTAGGGTCAAAATTAGAGTCAGGACTGTCAGTCAGTTGTTCATGTTTTACAAGCACTGTAATGGCATTCCTGCTCTAAATACACTGCACTTCAGGGCTGCAAACTTGTGTGTGCGTACATTCCTAGCTTAACTATATAGGTTAAGAGGCTGGCTAATGCCAAAGATAGGATGAGAAGAGAACTCCCTCTGTGTGTGTGTGTGTGTGTGTGTGTGTGTGTGTGTGTGTGTGTGTGTGTGTGCGTATTTTAAGCAGCACTGTGAGTCTATTGTGTCAGAGCATTGTAAAGGGCAGGAGGTGAAACGAGAACAAGGTTGACATTTAAGCTGCAGCTTCCAGTCCGGCTCCGTGGCAGACTTCGCTGCAGTAGTTGTGGATCATTTGCAGCAGTATTTAAAAATATGACTTTATTCTTTTATGGCCTTCCAATTTTAGAAATGTTTTTGAAAGCCTTGACTTTAAAGTCTGTCCTCTCTTCATGATGGTGATTACTTTCTGCAGAATTTAACATCTATCGTTGATGAAAGTGATGCACTGCATGCTTTATGGTTCTGCAACTCTGTGTGTGCAGTCTAAACCACAGTGGCTCAGTAAAGTCAGCCGCTTCATAACAAACACATGTCTCTTTCCCCTTCTATCCATTTGTCATCACTCCATACCCCATACAGACTAATGCACATAAATATCATCCACTTTCTTCTAATGCTTGTCGTTCATCTCAGCCCAGCAGCATCCCCTCTATCCTCACATCATTCCTCTCTCCAGCTTCTTAACAAGATGGAGGAAGAGGAAGATAAAAGAGAGACAGGGAAGGAAAGGTAGCGAAAGGAAGAAACTGGTCGAAATAGAGGTTTAAAGAAAAGGAGAGGCAATAATTCATGTAGGCTATACAGAGGTAGCGAGGCATAGATCCAAAGAGACTCTGTGCATGTGTGTTTGTGTGTGTTGGAGAGAGAGAGAGCGAGAGAGAGAGAGAGAGAGAGAGAGAGAGAGAGAGAGAGAGAGAATTAAATTGGCTGTTTGCTCCCAGTCTGTGCTTCAATCAGAAACAGAGAATAGCCTCCAGCCGTTAAACTTTCCAATTACCTTGAGCAGATGGAGCCTGCGGGGCTCAATTCAGAGGGTTTGAAATGGTTGTTGTTGTTTACTGTTATCTGCTATTGACTGTACACCAGGCAACATACAGTGTCAGAGAGGGAGTCATCCTAAAGCAGGGTTCTTTTAATCTCTTTAATCTCTGCCTCCATGTGTCTGTATCTCCCACATTTACACTCTGTCCTCTCTCACTGATGGATAGGTGGCTGTCTGACAAAGCACAAGCGATATCTGACTGATCAGGTCTTCTGGATCAGCAGCAGTCCGGCAGCCAGTTTGTGGCCGGACTGTTGTCGTTTTGAATCCATATGAAACTGGGATGGAAACTTGGATGAACAAGTCTTTCCTCTCTCAGCAACAAATGTGCTCTTGAGCTGCTCACGCTTGAGGAGCCCAGTGACCAACAGTGGAACACTGTGGCTGCTTTACAGAGCTCCCGCCTATGAATGAGCGCTACTGTGTGATTCAGAAGCCTGGAGGAGGCCAAGCACACTCAGTTGGCTTTCATGGATATAAGGCTGTTTAAAAAGTGTTTTAGTTTTAGAGGCTTGCAGGGTGATTTAAGCACACCCCGAGGAGGTTTAAGGTTTATGCTAAAACACATAAAACCTCTTTGTACAGGCATGGGGGAGCCACCTGACAAATTGGTTTGAAGTCCTGGTCAAACACGCAGTTTACTGCATTACATGGTTTGTTTGTTTAAATTAGCAGCTTTTCAAAGTATAGCTATTGTTTTAAGTCAAAAAAACTGTCTAATAGTTTGAATATGAATGCAGATTGTACAGACATTCTTCCTTTTCTGGTGTTTCGGTGAACATTTTAAGCAACACAGTGAGCTGACAAACACATGAAGGGGTCTGTGAATATTCCTCTTTGCAATACTGTGTTTAGAACTTGTGAGCAAATGTTAGCATGCTACAGTAAACTCTGTACCCACTCAGCATGTTAGCATGCTGTTATTAGCATTTATAGCTTGAAGCACAGTTCTGTCTAAGTACAGCCTCACAGAGCCATGAGCATGGCCACACTTGTCTTCTTGTAAATGATCTTATATGACCCTTTAGCCTTTCATTAGATTAGTTTTCATTGAAGAGTGACACAACAAAAACTGGGCAAAAGAGAGGGATGAATGAAAGTGGAATTTACAGTTATATGGTACATGTGTTAACCACGTCATCAGGACACAATCATCTCCATCATCTTTACTATTGTAGATTTCTAACAAAGTTTAAGTCGTAGCCTGGAGTCTCCTATAAAAAGCTGGTAGATGCAGACTCACACACACAACCTGGCACATGTTGGAATTTATTTTCTTTTAAAAAAGAAGATAAAACCAAGTTAATGCTGAGCCAGGAAAAACCCTGACTGAGTTTGTATATTTGCATTTGCGCTCAGGATGCACACTGTTTCTGTGCACACAGTGTTCACCTCTTTCCTAATGTGTGTGCTCACATGTAGAAGCGCGAGTTGTCAGGCAGATTTTTACCTTCAGTTCCTCCCTAGTGAAACTCACTAACCTTGGGGTGGAAGGATACTGGAGCGAGGAACGGGTAGATCGGAGGAAAGAGGAGGAAAAGAGGGGAGCAGCGGAGGAGTGAGAAAGTGTGTGTTCAGGTGTGGGATACGGCAAGATGGATTACCCAACCCTATAGGCAATTTATCACTGTCAGAGAGAGAGGGAAAGAGAGAGCAGAGAGGGAAGGTGAGGAATATAGAAGAGAAAGGATAGGACGGAGGGAAAGAGAGATAAGGGGGGTGAAAAAAGAGAAATCCACTTAATCATACTTTACTTTATGTACAAACAGGTCGAGATGTAGTTGAACACCCTGGAAGGGATGGACACAGATCAGCGGGAAAACTTTGAAGTACAGGTGGCAGATTTCCTCTGTGTACTGGAACTTCCTGGATTGAAATTCCATGTACTACTGAGTGATTGCTGTACTGCACAATAATATGTATACATGTAGTGATGCTGTTTTTGTGCAGCACAGTCAAGAGTAAAGCAGTACAGTAAGTTGTGCTTCAGTGTGTTGGACATGCTTCTATCAACACTGCTCAGGCACAGATCCTTCAGTTCAGTAAATGGAGCATCATACCAACATTTGGTGACATAAAACCTGAAATTTCTCTCTGGCAATAACTCAAGCCTGACATTTCTCTTTTTGGCCCTGATATAAATGTATGACCCATTTACAGTTTCACACATACACACCCTATTTATACTAATAAGATGGCTCACCTATTTACTGACTGTTCAGTTGGAGATGAAGGTAAGTGTCTCTCTAAACATTATTTAGTCAATCAAACAACTTACTCAGAACCTTTCTGCTGACAATTGAAGGAAACACAAAACAGAGGATGGCAACAAATGAGCTGTATTATTACAGGATTACCCCCTGAGCCACCTGCATCTCCTGCAAATATCCCACGTGATAACAAACATTTACATAGACTGCTTTCCTCTTTAAATTAACAAGCAATGGAGCCAAGTTTCTCATCTATATCCAGGCGCCAGACGGGCAGCTAATTGGCAGCTATAGCTGAAGTAGATTATTTTCACGTATAGCTTTGGTATCAAATGCTTCTTTTACAGTGCAACTCTGATGCAGATGGTGCGCTCATTTAAAAACAGGCAGCAGAGTTTATATGCAGTTCATTTACAGTCAGGCACCACCATGTGAAGCCAGATAATTTAAAAACACGGCACCAGGAAGCAACTTCCACATAAAAAAGAGCCAGTAATTTAAACAACTATTTCTTTTACAGCTGAGCACTGATGTAGATGGCCAGCTAATAAAAACCAGGCTCTCTTACAGCCAGCGAGCTTATTTACATTGTAGCAGGGAGCGCGTCTGCAGACTTAACGTACAAGCTGGGACAAGATTTGTAGCTCAGGCTGTTAATGGGAAGGCGGCGTTGGCCACACATAATGTATATACAGTATATACATACACAGCTCAGCAGACACACACTCTTAAATATGCATGAAGAAGACATGAAACATGCACAAATACACGCAAGAACTTATGTTTGCATGGGAGAATGACAGAGAGAGCGAGTTGAGCTGATCTGCTCATAGCATCTGTTTCCAGATTTTTGTAACATCTTTGATTGGGTTTAACGTCCCACTACACACATACGCACTGAGCAAGCTACGCTATTTTTGTATATATGTGCATGTGTGTGTGTGCAGTGAGGAAAACACAACTTTGTGGAGCAGAATGGGTGATGAGCAGTTAACCCAAGATAATCTATGGCAACGTCCAGATTGGCAGTTAATTATGGTCTTCGGTCTCGAACTGTGGCTGCATGAACGCAGACTGAAGTACGTCACCAATGTGGTCTGAGGATGTGCTTCAAAGACTCTCTGCAGGCATCTTTTAAAGACCTCCACACTGACCCTGCTTCACGAGAGCGGCTTGCCCACAGCCATTCAAAGAAGTAACATTTCAAAGGGTACTAACATCTAGGAAGACCAACACATGAAAGCGTGTAAAGCCACTGTCTCGTCCTCTGGGTTAACCAACCCCGCTGTCCTGCACTCACTGCAGCGTAGTGAGGACTTCCTCTTAATTCAAGGACAAGTGATGGTGACGGCGTGGAAGCACATGCTTGTATGTGTGCCTTCACGCTCTAGCACATCTGTGTGCGTGTGGGGACCAAAACATCTCTTGGGTGATATCACATCTGACACCTGTATTATTGCTGATTGTAGACACACAACATTATACAGTGCACACACGCTGCGAAGACGTCCACACGCAAATATGTACACACAAACACTCTTAAAGTCTCCAGCGAGGCAAATGCAGCAAGTAATTTACATCCCCTATAGCTAGTGTGTGTTGGGTGTGTGCTAATTAATTTCTGCATCGCCATGGCAACACAAACATTCTAATGCGTTTTTCTTTGTTATTAATATAGCATGTCAACATCAAGCATAAGTGTGTGTCTGTTCATCCAAATGTATGCAGAAGCGACTTTATGCAAGTGCGCATGTGTGCCAATGTGTGTGTGTGTGTGTGTGTGCGCATGTGCCTGTGTGCATGTGTGTGTAACCATTGTGTCCTAACGAGTCTTACTCCTACACCCATTATTGGATCATATGAAGGAATGAAGGCATTAAAAAGGTGATTAAAGGAGATACTTCAGAGAGAGGAGGGGTGTAATAAATGAATGGGAGAGAGAGAGAGAGAGAGAGAGAGAGGGAGAGGGAGAGAGAGAGAGAGAGAGAGAGAGAGGGAGGGAGAGAGAGAGAGAGAGGGAGAGAGAGAGAGAGAGAGAGAGAGAGAGAGAGAGAGAGAGAGAGGGAACCTACTGTGTTCCTTCAGTTATTTGTCACTGAGGGAAAACAAAGAAAAAGAGAAAATTCTGTGGAGGCAGGAGTCTAGACTCTCACTAACACGCTATTAAAGAGCAGTTTCTGCTGTGGGTTATTTCTGCTGTGCACCACAGACACGTTAATCTGCCTCTTAGCTAGCTTTTCCACCCATGCACACTGAGTTAATTCAGTGTTTACTTATTAAACGTTGAAATAAATAGCGTATTCATCCTTAGATCTGGCCCTGCTGCAGGTTGGTGGGTGTTTGTGCGTGAATGATCGATTTTCAGAGCATGAAGCCGACTTTCTCATTTCAACCATCCCTCGCTTCTTCTGTTCATCCCTCTTCACACAATCCCTCGTCTTCCCATTGTCCTTTCACCCTGGCTCTCTCTCCTTTTCCGTCCGTCTCTCTCCTTCCATTTGAACATGAGCAGACCTTTATGACTGAGGCACAATAATGTGGTCATGTTTTTTGGGCCCCACATGATCACAGACAGCGACATTGTGGCTCTTCTTAGCTGATCTCATTTACAGTCTGACCATGCTCTGTCTGACATATTTTTACATAAAGTAAAAAAAGGATTCAATACATATGCAGCAACTGTGGCTTGCATATTTGTTTCTGATCTTCCTCAAACATTGAGTTGCTTTTAATAGAAAAATTCTGCTGAAAATAGAGCCGGCGAGAGCGAAATGCTGTTCGATACTATGGAGAAATTAACTCCCTGGATTAAATCTGAGGTTTCAAGACTTGGTGTCTCGTAGACTCAGATCTAAGTATCAAGTCCCACATCAGCAAAATGATGAAAACTTGATTTCTCCACCATAGAAACATAGTTAAAGTATGATCATTTCTAAATCAAAAAGATTGCTGTGCTTCTTTTAAATTATTGTATTTTACTTGATTTTATGCATTCTATGTACTCTATTTTTAACTTCTTATTTTTACGTTTATACCTGAATGTAAAGCATCAGCAGGACATGTTTGGTGCATGACAAGCAGCCAAACACCAAAGAAAAAAGGCTGAGAGTGACAGACAGTGTGTGTTTTGGAGAGACAGTGACCTGTGCTTGACCTCTGTCAGTGTCTCATTTGTCCTATATGTGTGCACAGCCATGTGTTTGGTGTGTGTGTGTGTGTGTGTGTGTGTGTGTGTGTGTGTGTGTCATTTACAACCTCTGTGTTATTGACCTTGCCTTGCTTCTGCACAGACACCAGACTCAATGCTTCGCATGCACACACACGTACACACAGACTATCATTTTCCATCATGTGACCAATGTGTGTGATCATGGGCCACCATCACGCTTGATGGATATATGCGGACATACACACACACACACACACACACACACTCCCACACAATTCATAGTATTTTCTTCGGTGTCTTTCTGCAGGTTTTCATTTTCCTTCTTCATCGTTCCTTTGTCATTCTGTCACACTCCTTCCTTCTGCTGTGTGTGTGTGTGTGTGTGTGTGTGGCCTGCCAGAGCAGGTGCAAGAGACCGTCTGCGTCTCTTCTGCATGGATTCACTGATCCCAGACCTGCTGAGAAATGCATGTGAGTATGTGTGTGTATACGTGTATTACTGAGTGTATACAGGAGCAAGAAGTGGGCGAATGAATGAGGAGAGAGATGAGAGGAGGTAAATGAGTATTCGAGGGAGGAGGAAAGGTTTACCTTCCTTGGTCACTCACGTGGAACTGATCATGCAGACACACACACACACACACACACACACACACACACACACACACACACACACACACACACACTCCAATATACCAGTGTTATACTGGCTATAATTGACTAAGGACGTGCTCCTCCTCTCTTCTCCTCACCTTTCCTTTCCTTTCTTTTCCTTTCCTTTCCTTTCCTTTCCTTTCCTTTCTTTTCCTTTCCTTTCCTTTCCTTTCCTTTTTCACTGAAGAATTAGGCCATTGTCTGTCATGCTCTTTCCTTCCTGTGAAAATGGAAAGACAAGGGTTCGAAAAATAGGGATAATTTTAATGGGGGTGCTTTGACTTATACCCAGTCTACCTAGTCAGTGGTGGACAGAGTGCGTGTTGGTCTATTTATGTGTGTGTGTGCAGTCTGGACACAGAAGGAAGCTATTGCCAGTGTTGGGAAGGCTACTTTTGTGAAAATGTAATAAGTAATTTTAGGTTTGACGTCAATGTTGACAGCACTTTTCTGGCAGACTGGTTACAGACATGGCAGACTCAAGTTGCCCAGAGCAATGCACATTGATTTGATTGGCAGACGAGAGGTGGGGCAGATTCAAACAATTTGGTGCACACTGCCCAATGAATGGAACCATCTAGCCATGGAGACAACTCTTTGTAAGCCATCCTACCCGTGATGGTGTTGCACTCAAATTTGTCCCAACAGCTTTGCGGACATGCTTTGTCTGCACATTTGCCAAAACAGGACGCTTCTGCTTGGTGAAAAGATGCAGAGCAAAACGGAATGAATGTCATATTCTACATAGGAGCTTTCTAATGGAAACAGTGTATTTGGATATAACCCCTTTGTAATCACCAACATTTTGATTAGTAACTCATTAAATTATTAAATATTTTTTCTCATTAACTGTACTTTGGTTACGGTTTCATTTTGTCATTTAATTATATAATGCCATTACATGTGACTGCCTGTTGCAGAGATTTGATTATAAAAAAAAAAAAAAAGACAGCTCAGTCCTGTTTGTCCCGTACTGTTTTTGTGTGGGTAAGTGTAATCTTAACCACTGATCAGCTGGTTTTCAATAGGGGACACGGCTTTTGGTTCCAATTGCACCAGCCATCCCCAATGAAATGATCTTGAGTCTGAAATCTGTCCTTGAAAGTAGCCTAAGTCATACCCCCCCCCCCCCCCCCAGCCTTGCTGTAGAGACTGGTACATATAAAGTTTAGAAGGAAAATGTCTCTTATTGGAAATGAAGCGTGGCGAAGGACACTGCTGTTTTTGTAACAGATATCAAGCCTTAACTTTGAAAAGCACTCGTTTAATCTTAAAAAATGCTCTGTATTTTACAAATGTATCCTTTTATCTTATCTTAATCTGAAAAGTAACTAAAGCCATCAGATACAAGCAGTGACGTATAAAGTACAATATTTCCTTACGAAATGTAGTGTTACCTCCAGGTCCCTCAGGTTGGCTGATACGAGGCTCCTATCTGTCCCATGATCTAAACTTAAGCTCGGGGGGGGCGGCGCCTGTGCTGCTGCAGCCCCCTCCCTATCAGATCTGCCCCCTTCACTGACTCTTTCAAGTCCAGGCTCATTATTCACTTGCATTTGAATCCTCTTGATGTGGCTAATTTTTTACTTGTGCCTATGTGTTTGTTCCTCCTACAGTCCTCCTCTGACCACACACACACACACACACACACACTGAATTGCTACACAGACTCATTGTCAGCACGCCAAGAGTCACCGAGGTCACAGTTTGGTTAGCTTGGATGCGTGTCCCTCTTTCTGCTTTCTCTCTTTCTGTCACTCACTCCATCGCTGCACAGCAGAGCTGAGGCAGTGCTCGTTGGCCCTTGTGGAAGGAAATGAATCACACACACTCATAGACTATCTGTGGCGCTGAGACTGATTGAGTCACTCACAGAATACTGATGAACTCAGAGGTGAAGACTCAGTTCACTGCGATGACAGAAGGAGGAAAAGGGAGGAAATATAAAGGTTCACAATGAGACACTCTTATCTAACCACTATCTTAATATATGCTGTAATAATACTAATAATCCTACTGTAAATCTGTAACTGTAAAATCTGAGAGATTTGGACAATAAAACTGCTCCCATTAGATTTCCACTTGAAACTCCTTAAGACTGTTTTGTCTGGATTAAACTCTGGCTTGTCTGGCAACATAATACCCCGCTAATGAGAGAGAGAGAGAGAGAGAGAGAGAGAGTGTGTGTGTGTGTGTGTGTGTGTGTGTGTGTGTGTGTGTGTGTGTGTGTGCTTGGACCAAGGGAATAGAAACAAACTCAAAGTTGTACTGTTCTACTGAAAAATGAGCTGGAAATAACAAAAAGGAAGCATTAGTGGGAAGAGAAATACAGAAACGGGGTCAAACAGAGTGCACAGAGAGAATAAGTTCGTGTGTGTCTCGGTGTGTGTGCAGGCTATATATACCCTGTATTAAAGTGTTAACGATGTCAGATGGCTCTCTCTCTCTCTCTTTCTGTGTGTGTGTGTGTGTGTGTGTGTGTGTATCCCAGACCCTCTCATTCTCTCTTCTTCAAAACACAGCTCTCCTTTTCCTCTTTTCTCAATCAGGCAGCTTGGCTGCTCTCCAAATCTCAGCTAATTTGGAACAACCAGGCCCTCATCTCAAGGACCGTGCACCGTGCCCACTTTATTGCTCCTTTGGTCGCCTGTTGCCGGTGCCAGTGTGTTTGAGTGTGTGTGACAGGGAGATAGAGGGGTTTAAATGGGCCAAGAGAAATTAAATGTTCTCCTTTCTAGAATTTTTTTGGCAAATATCTCACTTTTCCAGTTCTTTCTAAACAGGAAAAACAGGACTACTGTGTTGCATTCATTGGAGGATTGCTTCACAATGTCTTCTTTCTTCTATCTCAGACACATTTTCTAATTAGAGTCTAATTGTAAAAACATCCATAACAGAATCTCTTCTGCAGCATAATGCACGAGTCCTCTGTCCACCTCTGTGTGCTCCAGCTGTGTTAATATGGCTGAAGGCACTGCTTCCCTCTGAAACCTTACACACACCTGTTGGACTTGTGGGTATGTGTGTGCATTGGTTTTCACATGTTGTAGCACTCGTCTCCTGCTGGCCAAATGTAGTTGACGTGACAATACATAAGTTTGGGTGGTGAGCAATTTTCAGCCGTCTACAATAAATGCTGCGTTACGTGTTAAAAAATGAAGAGAAACAAAGAATTTTTGTGAAGATTTCAGTCACACGAGGAGAAGTCTGAGATCAACGGTTCTTCTGCCTTATTATCACTGCTGCGATCATTACTGCTGCCTCCCTTAGACAGATGCAACAAATTCAGTCTTGTGTGAAAATACTAAATTTCTGCACCTCGTAGAAAATGTGTCACAACCCTGTGGCTAAGCAGGATTATTGAACACACAGTGACAAATTGAATAAATGCATTCATAAATACTCAACTGGCATTTCGAATCTGCCTCTACCTCAGCTCTATTTCCTCCAGTCTGCCTCCTCTCATGCATGTCAATCTGAAAACATGTTTGCCTTGTGTGTGTGTAGTATGTGTGTGTGTGTGTGTGTGTGTGTGTGAGAGAGAGAGAGAGAGAGAGAGAGAGAGACTAGCAGCTTATTTAATGTAGCCTCTGTGTGTGGTGTCTCATGCCAGTCAAATATGTGTGTGTTTTTGCTTGCCTGTGTGTGTGTACAGTATGTACTGTATATGTTTAAAAACCATGTTCTGTTCGTTATGCCACTTAGTTTGCCTGAGTAACAAGGTAGCCTTTATCCATAAGTACGCACGCACACACACAGATACTTTCAGATACTTGACAAGGTTTGAGCTCCTGCCGTGTGTGTGTGTGTGTGTGTGTGTGTGTGTGTGTGTGTCTTGTGGTCTTGTGGTTTGTTTACATAGCCTAGCTGGCAGCTCTCACATTGAGAGGTTGCATTTACTATTAGATGAAATGTTGCTTTGTGTGGACACACATTTGCACACACACACTTCCACACACAGACAGTATATCGACTGAGGGACGGTAACAGGCTTGTTATTGACAGAGGCATGCTTGTGTGTGGCAGACAGTGCGTTACATTCACTCTCTTTTTCTTGATAACAGTCTCTCATTACATTATGAGTATGTGGGCCACCAAGGAGGCTGACCACACGCACACACGTGCAGATCCAGACAGTTCCCAGATAGGTGAACCTCTGGGTGAAAAATGAAATGTATTGGGGTTTTTTTATACTTGTAAGCTGTTTTCTGATTGTGGAGTACAATTAACAACCAGTTAATTATATAAACCCAAGTAAATAGGATGCATTAAGAGCATGTTGGCAAGAAAGCTGATGTGCTCCTCTCTGCCCATAAGCCATTCATTGTTTACCCACATGCCCCTCCGTCTTTCTGTCTTCGTTACCAGTCATCTGTCTCTCTATCTTAAAGTCTGATTGTCTAAATCTGCTGAGAGATAGCCTGTGTCCATCACATGCCGATCGATTGGACGCACATACAAATGCTGCATCTCCATAACTCGAGTATTGATGAAACTCCATCAAACAAAGAGTGACAACCCATCACTTTGATTAATACCGTACGTGCAGCCTCTTCCCTGAGATGATGTACTGAGACATTCAAACAAAAGTCGCAGCATGTTGAGCATCTGCTCAGAGTGATGCTTCTGCTTTTTGGATCAAAGTTGTGATTATTTTAACGTACCTCCTGTATTATCTGACACCGTAAGCTCTTTTCTTTCTAACCCAAGTTAAAATAGCATGAGATGGTTTTGACATGAAGCATAGACTCAGTTTGCTGTAACTATCACTTGTGCAGAAAAGGATGGAGGGCCTGCAGATACCTGGCTTTAGTGTTACAAAAGAGGTGGGCTAGCTGAAAGCAGGAAGGTAATTACTGTTATCGAGTGAGTTGACACCACCTACAGCAGATGTTTTGTTGAAGTACAGGGCTCCTAAGCAGACATACACTCACTGATAATACACTGACACTCCACCTACGGCTAACAATTAGCTCCCACTGTTGCTCTCGGTCATTTTAATCCCACCGTCGAAACTGAAGGCCTCAAGTAAAGCCAGACTTTGTAAAGAAAAAAATATTTCTATTTAATGACCTGTTGTCGGATAAAGCGCTTGGTAATGCTCTGTGGATAAAATTGGAAAAAATCTTTTCCTTGGGGTCAGATGAGGTTTAGACAGATCTGTATCAGGGTGAGTGCGTGTGTTTTGCTTGTTAACTTTGATATTTAGACCAGAGAGTCATGGCAGGAGATTTGGAGTGGCTTTGCTCTGTGTGAATGGCTCCAATTAGTCTGGAAACAACACACACACACACACACACACACACACACACACACACACAGAGCACATACCTGTACACACACCTGCATTCATGCGCACAGGCACAGATAACTGCACAAACAAATTGGACAAATATCCAGATTTCCATATGCAAGAAAGCACACTATGATTGCTCACACACACGCATACACACACATTCATCGGGCAAACACTATGAGGGGCAAAGAGAGAACGAACATATGGTGGATCAGCACAAGGAGAGAAAAGAGAACAATACATTTCTGAATGGCCCTTTTTTCTGTGTAGAGAAGACTGTATCTGTGGTTTGAATTTAAGAAACTTTCTACCATCTTGAAAAATTTCAATGCATTGTATAGCAAATGCTGTTTTACAGTATGAAGTGGCCAGGTATCATCCACTCTGCACTATCCAGACTGCGTTTGGCCATATTTATTAATCACTGTACCTTCCGATCTATACTCCGTGTCACCCAGCTCTTTTGCACTTTGTGTTGCGGCACAAACATGAACCAAAATAGCAAGGGTGCTTGGAGACAACATCTACCGCTTTGCACTTGAATTAGGGTCCATGTCTGCAACCAATGCAGTGTTTTGTTGTTGTTTCTTCACAAAAGTCTTTTTGTTTTCACAAATCTTCCTGCAAGCAGGCCATTAGCATTGAATGCTATATTCTACCAATTCAGCTACAGAGGAAAGAAAAATGTGTTTTAAACTGAGAAGATGAAAATACTCAACATGTCAGGGAATGTTAACTAGAGTGCTGTTTCAGCTGACATGCTGCTTAGACGTCATGTAATTATTACTACAAGGATGCAATTGAATGTGTGTGTGTGTGACATTTTCTAAGATATTCTGAACTCCTTTCTGAGGCATGAATGAACAAGAAACACTTGATATCACCATTACTGAGTTTTTATTGCCTTTTTATGTCAAATAAAATTCAATAATTTGTCATTGCTACAAACTGATAGTCAAATAATTAACCTCTAGTATGAAAAAATGGCTGTTGTTTGAGCTCCTTTATTTTCAGTATTTATTGCACCAAGATGCTTTAAAAATGATTCAAAGGTGCGCACAGTGTCAGGCTGCACTGTAGCAGAATTCATGCTGAGAAAGTAAGAAGGGAGAGGAAGACCAGATACAAGAGGCTTTCATTTCTGTATTAGAGGACTCTCCCTGCTGCCAGCTTCCGTGACCCTTTTACTCTTAGCCTCTATAGTGTGTGTGTGTGTGTGTGTGTGTGTGTGTGTGTGTGTGTGTGTGTCCGTCCATGTGGGCATGCTTTTTTGTGAGTGTACGTGCTTTTATATGCCCTTCTTTGGGTGTATGTGTGCCGCTCTGGGAACCTTCCCCCAGGCTACACGGCAATGTTTCTTGCTTTTGTATAAATATTCATAGTCATGATTTGTTCAACACGCCTATCATTTCTTCTCCTCTTCTCTCCTCTCCTCTCCTCTCCTCTCCTCTCCTCTCCTCTTAGTTTTTTTCAGTTACATTCTCCAGTACAGCTGAAAACATGATGTTCTTTCTTCATTTTGCTCCCATTCATCCCTACAGACACCAGTCTAAATCCCAGCTTTCTGCTCTCCTCTCTCTCTCCCTCCAGGATCCCTCCTTCTCACTCCTCCTTCATGATAAGCTTCAGGTGCCCAATAGTTCTCGGCGGGCGTGGAATGAACGTGACAGTCGATGTGATGTCTGCGCCACTCATCTCACTCAGCTCAAACAGGAAGCTGTGCGCATGGTCCTCACTCTTGACCAATGGGATTTGTCTCCCACCTCTTCTCCTACGGCCCTGATTGGACGATATGGATCTCAAGGACCTCCGGGTCCAATGGGAGCATCCGGAGCACCAGCAGGTCCTGGATCGCGGGAGTGGCCTCCTCCTTGTCTTCCTTCCTCCTCCTCCTCCTCAGCTACTGCTGCCGTTTCACATCCTCCTCACCCATCCTCCCAGTTGCCTTCCCCGAGCCCCAGCCAGACCCCGACGCCCAGTCCGAGCCATGGACCGTCCAACGCCGGCCATGGGAGTCCCTCTATGGGGCAAACATCCAGCTGTGCTACCACAAACCCACAACCTCAAGGTCCAGGGCACAGACAGGGGTCTAAGCCCAGCTCCCTGGGGCTTGGAGGTGGGGTGGACAGAAGGAATGGGTCCCCCAGTTCAGGAAAAGCTGGCCCCCAACAGCAACCAGTGACTGGAGTAAGCAGCCCTGGCAATAATAGTGGTAACAGCAGTAATAATGGGAGTGGAGCAGTACTGAGTACAGCAGCTCTGCAGACCCATCAGCACCTGAACCGAACTAATGGAGGGGTGACACTCTATCCGTACCAGGTAAGCTACCACTACAGGTGTGTGTATGTGTGTGTATGTGTGTGTGCCTTGCAGTCACACATATAAATCTATAGAGCTAGTTCTCTCACGAGGACGTTGCAAATTTTACCATGGAAACTGAATATTGTTATTCTGGTCTTATAAGATTATAGCAAATGGTAACAGACTCCCAGCACGCAGGTGAAGACGTCTCATGATATGAGGCTGACATTACATTACATTTTTTCCGCTTGTAGGTGCACCTACCTACTGCGGTGTGACCTTGTTAGCTATCAGCCACTGGCAATACCTGACTTCTGAGATGATGTGTTCAGTGTTATCATCCTCTCTCATCCTCTCTGTGTTCATTTAACTGCTTTCCTTATTCCTCTTCTGCTTTCTACTTTCTCCCACTGCTTGCTTATTTTAACCTCTCCTCAGTGCTAAAACAGATGTTTTCAAACTCTGAGGCATGGAGGGAAAGACGTGAGGCAAAGAAACTATGTGAGGTGAAAGGAAATTAAGGTTCTTTAAAGCCCTTGGCGCTCAATCGCCACAATTTGTGTCAAAATTCATTTTCCATAACTCAGTCCACTGTTAACACACTCCAACGTCCATTGTGAATAAACGCCCATAAATCTGCTTCAAAATCATCTTAAAAATATGCTCTGTGGAACTCCAGAACTTGCCTGGTAATAAGCATATTTTTAAGTTTTCCTCAGTATGAAAGTAATCTGGTGATAGTTGTCTGTATGTCCATGGATACATTACAAACAGGAACTGCTAATGGCTGATTCAGCATAATTTTAATGCTGGCAATTTGACAAAATTTAAACAAATTTAGCAAAAAAAACCCCCCAAGGCTAACTGACTCGGCAACATTATACTTCCCTTTTACATCTCCCAAAACATCACAGGAACTGTAAGTCCAACACTTTGAGTAAGACGATCCCCAAATTGAAGTAAGAGGGGGGACTTTGAAAACCCCTGACACCAAAAGAACCAGACATCACAGCCAGATGAGCAAGGACAGACTTTGCCAAATCGCCTGTCGTGCTTTATCTAAAAATTTCCTTCTCCCCAAGAGGACAGTCGCTCATTTAAGCTACTAACTGAAAAAAAAACAACAACCCCGGTTTCTTTGTAGCTTGCGGGTGTCAATTAAAATCTCAAATTGCACAGAGAGTTGTGAAGTTTGTTTTCCTCCAAAAGAGCTCCTCATGAGGACACCATAATCCATAATTGTTGGATTTGATAACCGTCCCTTGTCGAGAGGGAAGCAAAATATCCTCTTCAGCTGGATCGAGCCAGGACATAATGCGTTTCATTAACATGTTGCAAACCATAAAAGTGACTGAAACTGAAAATGGAGATAACAGAAGGGGTTTCAGGAGGAGACAGGAAGAGAGGGAGAGAGGAAGAGAGGGAGAGAGGGAGCAAGCGGAGACAAGAGAGGAAGATGGTGGGAGGGAGAAAACGCCTCAGGTGACGCGTGGTCGAGAGGTGTATGGAGGGAGGCAGGAGAGCTGAGACTCCAGGGGAGATCCAGAGGTGTGTCTGTGTGTGTGTGTGTGTGTGTGTGTGTGTGTGTGTGTGTGTGTGTGTGTGTGTGAACATGTGTGTGTGTGTCTGTGTGTACGTGTGTGTGCGTGTGCGTGTGTGTGTGTGAACATGTGTGTGTGTGTGTGTGTGTGTGTGAACATGTGTGTATGAATGTGTTCTACAGATGTAATAATTCATACAGTGATAATTAGGACTCTTGGGACTCTATGTCACACACCCCCAGCACCCCTTCACTCTTTCACCTTCATTCTCTCTCTCTCTCTCTCTCTCTCTCTCTCTCTCTCTCTCTCTCTCTCTACTTATTTCTTATGCCTCTTTCTTTCCTTCCCCCCTATTATTTCTCCTGTCTTTCTTGCACTTTGTCTGTTTCATATTCACCCCCTTGTCTATTTTGCTGTTCCCCATCTCTCTTTATTCAGCTCATGACTTGAATTAGATACAGAGATATGGAGTCGTAGTTGGAAATTACTTTGGACAGTCTCTGGAATTGTTTCATTATCTTGTCCTGCCGGACAGAAATCATTTAGGCACAAGAGCTGTTATGTATTCTGGCTTGTCTTTGTGGAAATGACAGTGGAAGTGTTGAAATCTAAAGGAGCTCTTTTCAATTTTCAATTTATTAGACAAAAACCATTATTTAGTTTTTCCATTGTTTCTTCTTTTGCGTTATTTTCATTGGGTTCCAACAGTCATAAGTTACAGAGTTGGTCTGCAACATTCATCCATGTTTTGACCTTTTTTTCTCTTGAAAACAAGATGCTGCTGTTGTCTTTCATAATATCATATTGCAGTGTATTTGTGTGTCAGTGTGTCTTTGAACAGTACAGCTTATACTGTGTGTCAATGTGCAAGAGTGTGTCTGTGTACAAATGTGCTTTTGTGCAAACAGTATGTGAGTCGGTATGAATGTGTGTGTGTATGTTGTTGGGTTTCGCAGTGTATAAATGCTGGGTGCATGCTTGCGGGTGTCTGTGTTCTGTATGTGAGTTAGTATCTCTGTTGAAGGTGTAAAATGCTAGTTAGTGTTTGTGCCATGACTCTGACAGTAATGGTGTTTCAGCAGGAAAGAAGAAACAGCACGATAATAAATCACCCTCGTTTAGACTCACCCCTGAGAGAGGAGGAGAAGGGGGAGGGCCGAGCAGAGAGACATGATCAAAATATGGGAATGGAAGTAGAAAGGAGAAAATGAAGATAAAAGACTCTGAAATATAGACATGGTAGGTGCTGTGGATAGATGAGAAAGACTGGGCTGAGAGGATGGACAGAATGTAAAAGAGATGGAAGACAGAATAAGAATGAAGGACACATTATTTCAGAGACATCAGTGTACGTGGACACATTGCCTCTACACTGCAGTTCGTCTCATTGGAGATGTGCTTTACTGATGTACAGCACAAAACGTAAAAGACTGCTGTTCATGTTCTCGTGTCAGTGGAGCTTTCAGACGGTCTCACAAATACAGATGATCTGACAGAGACCAAATGAGAAGTCTCCTCCAACACGTTCACGCTCTTCAGCAATGTGAAGGAGAAAACAGACACAGGAGGAGCGACTGCAGACAACGTGAGTAGAGTTGAAACGCTAAGAATCACAGGGCTTCATGGGAAATGTGGTCTTTAGTCTTACCAGCAGCAACAGTGGTGTGGTCTTATTTGATTCTATTGCTTTTATTGAGTAACATCACCATTAAAGTTAGAGGTAGCACGATAACAGACAGAGAAAGAAGGGAGGACGCAGCGCCGGACCTGTTTCCCAGCAGTGCAGCTGACATTAAAATTTCGCTGGGTCAGCAATCTAAGACGTGACAACCTCCACATTTTATATTTATTAGGACTTTTCTTTTTGGTCCCACAAGAAGTCTGGGACCAAAGTAAAATGCAGAGTCAGCCAGACCAAGGAAGACGGATTACGGTGAACTGAGTGTAAATCTTCAAGGTAGCTTACTGGGATCAGTGAGCCGGTGAAGGCCACAAACATTTTCAAATGGATTCAGAAAACAAGTACACTCACAGCAAAGTCCAGGTAATAATGAACCTGTGAGTTTGTCCACTTTCTATCATTCAAGTTCTAACATTAGAGCTAATTTAGGATCCAACTGCTTGACAAATGTTGAGTTAAAGAAGGGATTAAGGTGCTGGTGAGCGTAAACTAAGGCTCCAGGCTTGATGACAGAAAGCAGTGGGCTCTGTGGTGTTTGGTCCTTTCATTTGCTCAAAGAAACAACAGAGAGCTGTCCATCTGTCCTTTTGTAACACACTGAACTGTGTCACATTTGACATTACTTTAACTGACACACACTGTAAACATAAATCAAGAAAAAGAAAGTTCATATCAACTGCTTTTTTTTTTTTTTTTGGATTATGTGTTGGTGGTGGTGTTGTATAGATGGGAGAGGTCTCTGTTTCACTTCACTCTCCCTCTCCGTCCCTCTCTGCCATGAGAAACAGACCTAACATTGTCGCTTTGCCCTCACTCTGTCCTTCAAGCAGCTAATTGAAAACAGGTTTAGACAGTGTCGTGTGCGCCGCTGTGTGTGTGTGTGTGTGTGTGTGTGTGTGTGTGTGTGTGTGTGTGTGTGTGTGTGTGTGTGTGTGAGAGTGCTCTGATTTCAACAATGGTTAGATTAGCTTTCCTCATTTACAGTGTTTCTGCTTGTTGTGCCTGAGTGCTGCCAAACACGGACAGACTTAGCTGGATATCCTTCAGGATTAATTAGGGCAGCAGTGACTGCATAAAGGTTAGAGAAGCTTGTGACCACAAGGTCACCAGTTCAGTCCCCAGCAGAATAAATCTGGGCGGGTAAAGTTGAAGAGCAACGCTTTCTCCACCCTTATTACCACCACTGTAGAGCCCCAGACCAGTCCCCTTAAAGGGAAACTCCACCAATTTCATGCATCAAAATCTGTTTACAGGTGCTTTTGTGTATGCATACTGCGGTGTGGAAAAAGTTGTAGTGAGCCTTTTATGGCTTCAGAGGGAGCTGCATGAAGTCTGATAAATTACCTCAAGTGATTTCAATTCAAATGTTGGCAGTCAAGTTGAATTATGGGTAATGTAAACACCAGGATCTGACAATGAAGAGGACTGTGTGGAATAATAAAATATATCTCTGGTTCGGCAGCATTGATTTTTTTGATCATTTTTTAAAAAACTATCCATCGTGAGTCAATAGTGTCGATAGAGCTCACATCTCATCAGCTAAAATATTAGTTGATGAGCAAAAAACAATGTGTAATCCATTGATTACTCCAGCCAAGGCCCCCTTGAGTAGCTCTGTGAGAGAGCAGTGCACACGCTCAGCTGCCGACAGAGAGGACAGCTCTGACCCCTGAGCTGTAGTTTTGTGTTGCTGCATAACTGCCTGAAATGGGAGCATGATGAATGCATGCCGAGCTAACAGCCTTTGGAACATTAATGTGTATTCGTGCTATATTTTGAATCATTAGTGTCAAGTGTGTCTTGTTATCTATGATATTACACGAAGTCGCCTGTACTGCAAAGTGAATGTGCATAAAACTACATTTCTTCCTGTCATTATTTTCTTTTTCAACTCTTTGTCCATTTCATATCTTGTAGGCTACAGTGTGCAGCCTCCAGGCTCTTTCTGATTTGATTATACAACACGCTGTATATGTGTGATGATATGAAGCATCAGATATTCAATACCATCCTCCTCTGCCTCACTTTTGCTCTCTCTCTCTCTCTCTCTCTCTCTCTCTCTGTATACATATATCTATATATATGTATATATGTACTGTATAATTTACTCCCACTCTTTCTTTCTCCCCTGCCTCCACTCTCTCAGTATTTCATTTCCTCGTGTGTGTTGTCTACTTTTCATGGCTGTTTTCTGGGTCCTCTGTACTTATGTGCTAGCTGTTCCTTCCCTCTCTCTTACACACTCTCTCCCTGGTTCTGTAATTCTATCTGTAATGTAGAATAAATAAACACTCGCTCACTCACTTCTGTGTGCCTCTCCCCCGGTTTTCTCCCCCAGTTTCATCCTCAGAGGGCAGGCACTCTCTCTCTTCCTCCACTCTACTGCAGTAAGCATTTAGATTGTTTTACAGATTGTGTCTATCCCCCTGATAAAAGCAGGCAGGACCACACACATACTGTACATGTACATGTACACACAAGCACACCATTTCTCTGTTCATTCTCCTCACACAAACCTGAAATTTCGGTCACAAATTCTACGTCAGTTGCCTGTAGCATGTGGTTGTAAAAGGATGGAAAAATAAAATAAATGTAAGAGAGACAGATGAGGAAGGTGCATGGTGGGGAAATGGCGTTTGTGTTGTAATGAAGATGAATGAGCCAGCTTTTACCTTTTTCTAAGAGCAGAGAAAGAGGGGATGTGGATAAGTGCTGGAGTGTAGAGGAAGAGGAAGGATGAGAGTGACAGAATAATTGTCTAAGTGTTTTTTTCTTTATGGGGCAATGCGATATCACATTCATCAAACTTCCACACTGACAGGGACAATCTTAGAAGCAGGTGTTCTGTGAAACATGGTCAGATGCTGTGCTTGTATTGATTTGCTGCATTATTTTCTACACATTTGGCTGCTGTATTATCCTCAGCGCTCTCTTTGGTCTGGTATTGTCTACATTCTTTTCTCTCTTGCTGTGATGACCTAATATCCCCATACGGATCATTAAAATTAGTAATTTCATCTAATCTCTGAAATGTTGAGAGAGCAACTCAGCCTTTATGTCCTGTGGGAAAATCTGAATGGGACACTTGTAATAAGTGGTAGAGCGATTAATCGGGCCAATATCTGGCATTTTGAGATAATTGGCATTGGCCGATGCTTTTGCATCAGAGGCAATACAATTATTTTTAAATATTTTTCTGTGAATAATACTCAGAATTATACATAAGTGTAAATTAAATGATTAAAAGAGTGCTACCGTGTGCACTAACACTGTTTATTTTATTTTTTCTTTATGTAAGTTTAGAATTTTTCATTCTCTCTCAGAAACAAGGAGATGTTGTCTGTTGACAAGTGCTGAAAAACTGAAAAACCCATATCCGTCGACCATGTTGTGTGACGACCAGCATACACAGAGCGCAAAATCATAATTTATTTCAATGAATGCCATCCATGTAAATACATCAGCAAAGTAACCATGCAAGAGTAATGTTACAAATAGGAATCATTATCAACTAATTTGACAGCTTTCTTATAATAGCTGGTTTAATGAAATGCATGAAGCATAATTACCGTCAGCACACTGCTGTTTCAGATACAGAGAAACACAACAAACCTTTTGGAATCTGATAATAGAACAAAATAAAGGAGGAGACGGTTATTGCACTTTGTTGGTGCAAAGGCAGGTGCAGCTGACTAAAACACAGTCTATAGCCTGTGCAGGCCCTGAGCTCTGAAAGGCAAATTAGGTAGAGAACAAAACTGCTTTAGTACCAGACTGTAAACATGTTTATTTCTGCTGTGAAGTTGGGCATAATAATATAGGGGTCAATGGGGATTGACTCAGTTTTGGAGCCGAGTGGTCATTTGAGAAACTGCAGGCTTTGGTACTTTCACATTGGCTTCATTTTTCAGCCCCAGAGGTTGCCAGTTTTCAGCTCTCATAAAAACCCTCTGTGGAGACATTTCTCCCACAATGTGCAAGTAGTTTTCCCCTATCCATTTATCAAGACAAATGAGTAACCAGTGTAAATGCACAGGTATTCCATGTAGCTCAGTGAGCCTGTATTCCATATGTTCACGACTCCTTTTATAATGCAGGGGCAGTAACCTAAGTCTGAGCATTTGAAATGCATGTAAATGCTCAGGGAAAAACTATAGCTATAAACTATAGAGGCATCTCATTTACAGTAGGTAATTTATCAAGGTAGTGGGCTGCATGCTCGGACCTCAGGAGCCCTCAGCAGTAAATATACGCACAGTGGAGGTGATTTACACACACATACACGCAGGTGCAGAGAAATGCAGACACATGCACACACAAGGACACACACATAGACATTCTCACAATAGACATACACGCTCACAGATTTACTCTCATACAAGCTCTAGTTCCTTTATTGAGGGGTGGAGTAATGAGTTAGGTGCTCTGCTGTCTGGCTGCTGGCAGCACATAAAGAACTATAATCAATAATCCATATCTATTTCACGAATGGGTCGGCTACAAACACACACACACACACACGTCTATACATACACATCAAAACACACACATCTTCACACAAACACACACTCACACAAAGCAGCTGAATGTTTCACACACTGTCAGGCAGGCATTTACTCTGTGTGTGTGTGTGTGTGTGTGTGTGTGTGTGTGTGTGTGTGTGTGTGTTCAAGCATCTTATGAATGGGGCATAGGATAACTCCAAAAACCACCACAAATGGGCTCATATTGACACAGGCAGCCATAATGTACGCCTAACAAAAACCCACACATGTACTGCAACACAACTTTAAATCCCTCACTTTGTTTGTATTTACAAGAAGGAGGGATGAAGAGGAGATTTGGGACAAGAAACAGTGAAATGTGTTTGCTCCATGGATGCATATGAATGTAACAATTTGGTCGCTGTTTTAGATTTCTACATAGACACAGGTATATATATATATATCTCAGTGGACAGCTCCAATGAAGAGCAAGCTCCTTAATGCTGCTTGCCTACCTCAGTATGAGTGGATCTGTCACCAGCCGTGGTCAGTAAGGTCCGTGTCAGGCGTTGGGGAACCAGAGCACCCTGATGAGAAGTGGGTCACTGGAACTCTTGGAATGCTATCAGACAAGTAACCCTAGAGAGAGGGGGTGCATGAGGAGGATGTGAGAGAACTGGATTCTTGGAAACCCAACATCTACACTAAAAATGAAACAACTGCTGGCTCAGTGTTCAAACATCTGCAAATGGCAGATTGACGAGGTACAACAGCAATGCTACAGCGAGGGGGAGTCAGGGCGACAGGTCAGAGGGAAGGTACAGTCATCCTCCCCACATGCCGAGATTGGGTACCAACCCCCATCAACAAACACCCTCAACACAAGGGCAGCTGACCTGAGATTGAAGATCATGTGGCTAAGCAAAATACCCAACACCCGCCATATACACACACACACACACACACACACACACACACACACACACATATATATGATAAAAGAGTAATTTCTTTACAAGATCAAAGGTCTCTCTCTTCATCCTCACTGCCTTTCTTCCCTGCATAATGTCTAATAACCGATAAATGCCTTGAAGGATGATCCAATAATAAAGGACAAATGTCAATAGCTGAAGATAGAAGAGTGAAAGGACAGAGACAATGAAACTGAATAGTTTGAAGCAATAAGGAGAGAGGGCTGGAAAAGAAGAGAAGAAATGCTGGGAGAGAAGACGAAGGCATCAGATTAAGTGAGGCAGGAGGGCGTCTTTCTTTATTTCTTTCTGTCTATTTGGGACAGAGACGACATTCTGCCGCTGGTTCACTGTGATTGCTGGAGAGCTTATCTGCTGTCTGTCTGCCAAGGAACACACAACACACACACACACACACACACACACACACAGCTTTTGTTGTTATCTGAATATACCATATCGCTCATTAATAACATCATATATTGGAAATACATTAAAATGATATGAAGTTATACGGTATGTGTGGCATTACCTGTTATGTTGACATTTCAGTATTTCCGAAGCCAAAAATCCATCAGAATACACTGATGAATGGACATGGATTATGCTTTAACAGGAAGCCAAATGGGTGTGGGACACCAGACTCTGGTCCCTCATCTGACCATCTGGAAAAGACAAGGGCAGAGATATACTGCGGTATACTCTGTGTGTGTGTGTGTGTGTGTGTGTGTGTGTGTGTGTGTGTGTCTAATATGTTTGTCATGAAGGACATTTTGAATGATCAAAGTCATCAGGAAAAAAAGACTCTTATCACATCTGTCTGGGTGGGAGACAGAAGACGGGAGGGGGTGGCAATGACAGAGGTTGACTATTTTCTTTCTTTCCTCAGTCACTCGCACACAAACGAGTGGAACAATTCAACACAGACACACACAGAAAACGTGTCACTTACTGCTCAGGAGTTAATATTTGGAATCTCTGTCTCTCATCAGATCTCCCAGATGGTCACTGAGGCCTCCAGAGAAGGTTTGACCGAAGCTGCCCTCAACCGCTACAACACACACTCTCCTTCGCACACAAATTCACACACAAACTCTCCCTCTCACACTCCGGCTGTAACCACGACGGCGCCGACCACCACCTCTGCTGCTGCCTCCTTCTTTGCCAGGTAAGATGCATTCAGAGCACAGAAGCACATTCAGCACGTGCTACAGTATACACATCTCGAGTATGTCACCCTGTTCTCCTGACTTCCTGTCTCAGCTGATGTCTCCGCACAGCGCCAGCATGCTGGGCTTTGACTGTCTTAATGGTCAGGAGGGCTCGCACAATGAATTGTACCAGAATTGGCATCCAGATTTTGGCTTCCACACTTAATTAAACTTGATCAGATGCATTACTGAAATTTCTTTGCAGCATATCTCCAGATCTGCCGATGTGTCTGCTGAGTTTGTGTTGTCATTTGGGATTTGGGAGGTGTTTTTAGCCTGCAAGGCTCTGCTGACGATTCTCTGCCACTGCCTCTGCATCTCCCACTACCATCTGAGCATGAAGTTGACTCTGTCAAATTTAAATTTAGCTAAAATGTCATCTGAGAGCAATAGACAATGTGGAAACTAATGAATCATACAATACTGATATGACCACTGTGGTACTTTTGTTTAATCCCACAAGGATTAAATTTGGAGGATTTAACAGCATTATGGGGCTATAAATGCAGTCCATTGCAGTCCATTTAGAAGAATTAGTATTACAGAGATTGTGGAGCATTGTAATTTCAGCAAAACAAGGATGTGAGATGCAATTTACTTCATCAGTTGTGCAAAATGAATTCTTGGGTTTAGGTCATCTCAGGTTTGAGTGCAGACATCCCCTCATTCTGACTGCTAATCTCTCCAATTGTCTAATAGACGTACAAATAATGACACTGTAAGATGTTGTAAGAATTTTAAATCATTAAATTATAGTGCATAAGAATATGCTTACATATCTTTTGGTGTTTTTATTTATGAATCAACTATCCAGCCAGCTGTCAATGAGCTGTGTAATCAAATCTAGAGACCTACAGAGGGACACAGCATAAATAATACATGGGTAATATGGGCAAATTATTGATGAATAAACATGGCAGGCTCAAAATGAATGAGTGAATTATTCAAGACTATGAATGACGACCATGTCTGATGTATTGCTGGGACGCTGTATCAAATGAGCTGCTTTAAATCACATTTTAGATGATGACAGAAGGTTTTCCTCCTCACTTTCTCTCTCTCTCACACACACACACACACACACACACACACACACACACACACACACACACACACACACTCTACTCTCCTCCTCTCTTCTCTCCAGTTGCGCACATTCCTGTCTTTTGTCATTGTGTGTGTGTTTTCAAAATCTGCAGTTAATGTGTGTGTGTCTGCGTTTGATATATGAGTGACATGCTTCAGTGCAGCAGACACTCTGCTGTCCCTCTTTCAAAGCACCAGGCGCAACTTGTAAATTATATGGGAAACTCACGCAAACACATGTGCACACACTCTTTCTTCAGCTTTCTTTCTATGACCCCTTGAACTGTCAGTTAACAAGGCCATTTTACACAAACACACATACACACACACACACACACACACACACACACACACACACACACACACACACACACACACACACATCTGGATGACATTTCAAACATACAGCCAGCTGTCTTTGGGCCGATTTATGAGCATTAACCTAAGTGAAAGAACATGGTTTGTTTAATGGTGCAGGTGTCACTGTCTGTGTATATGTGGGTCAATGTGTGTGTGTGTGTAGCTGTCAGTCTTTCTCTCCTCTTTTAGTGTAATTACCAAAGCTTGTCAACACTTTCATATGCAATTTCCTCTTAAAATCTGTTTGTTTTGTTTGCTGTACAAAACATCACATGCACAATTTCTCTGCATTTTCCTGTCATTTGTGTGTGTAAGTGTGGAGGAGGATTTCAGTTTAATTGGCAAAAAAACAAACAAACAAAAAAAAAAACACAATGTACACTCTGTCACCTTTTATTTTTTACTCTGGAAATGTGAGTATTTATGTGTGTATGTGTGTTATGGTCGATGGATGCAGCCATGCAGTGCTGGTAAATCCCATGGCTGTCTTGGTCTTTACTCTCAGACGTGGACTGCATACAGACATTCTTATTACACACACACACACACACACACACACACACACACACACACACACACACACAATCTCCCTCTTGCTCACTGTCTGCACACAGCAAAATCCCTGTGTCCACCACATCTCCTCTCACCTGATCCCTTTCTTCCTCCACACATCCTCCTCTTTTCCTCTCTCTTGTCTTCAGGCTGTTCCTTCTCCTCTCCTGTTTTCATGTAATTGCATCTGCTTTTGCTCTCTGCATTCCTCCACTCCTTTCCTCCTCTGCTACTTTTCTGTTATACTTCTCTTCCTTCCACACTAAGTCTCCACACTGACCTTTTCTTTACCTCTGCTAATGTGCATGAGAGTAATATCTTTCATTAGTACCGATCTATCTGTGAATATGTCACAATCGCGCAGCAGTGCTCCATCTTCCCTGTGCTGCAGTGGCCCTCTGGGGACACTGGACGAGAGGATAGAGACATGCTGTACATGCCTAGGTTGGTGTGTGCGTGCGTGTGTGTGTGTGTGTGTGTGTGTGTGTGTGTGTGTGTGTGTGTGTGTGTGTGTGTGTGTGAGGACGACGACGACGCTCTCCTTCACTGGGGGAAGGGAGTTTCTATCAGTGCAGGAATTTTTTACTGCATGCTCTGAGGATTGGATCTTTGGGGATTTGGCTTTGTGTGTGTGTGTGTGTGTGTGTGTGTGTGTGTGTGTGGAGTAAATGAATAGGTCCCAAGTGAATCAGTGAATTGAGAAGGCGTTGCTATTTTGGATGGAGCATGGCTGTGAAACGGGGGAATGCTGTCTCTGTTTACCTCTTGCTGCCTTTCTTCTTCTTTTCTTTAAAAAGATGTATTCCATCAAATGATAATTGGCCACCAATTAGGCAGCAATCATAATGGTTGATGGATGATTTGAAGTAAATGGCCATTGGTAAACAAGTTGCCATATCAACTGCCAGATCATATCAGGATTTGTTTTGTTTTTTTTTGCTCATGTGTCAATTAACAGTAATTGAAAGTGTTTGTCTTTAATTTTTGGAAGAGAAGAAGCCCCTTTACTCCCCCAGTTGTCGTGCTGTTTTTAGATTTACTGGGAGGGCATGTAACTATTCCACCCATTCAATATTTTTATCTTAGTAAAAATACTGACAGCTCACAAACACTAATTTCTGAAATTGTATTGTGAGTTTATATTTTATTAAAAATTGGCTAACACGTCGGGCAAAGAGTGTAGAGCATGCTGCTTTAATGAAACACTATTTTCTCAGTTATCTACAGTAGCACAGACCAGCATGAGATATGTGTGCTAGAATACACATGAGCCAGAATTATCTTGTGTCCATCTTAACTCCATGTTCAGCACAGTGATGTGTTACTATTTCATTGTTCAGATTTGTGCGTTACTGCAGTGTAGCATGTAGGATGGTGCGTTAGTAGGAAGCAGCAAGTGTGGAAATTGGAGGGTATACTGTATGCACATGTCGATACATAGATATTGTCAGTAAAGCCAGTTTAACTGACCCCCAATGACACACTCACACAAACACGCACACACACACCATCACTTTGTCTCTGCCTATATCTCCCTCCACTGATGGCCTGTTAAATAGGATGTAATTAGCTACTGAGCCGACAACACAGTCCAGAGACACCAGTCATAAATCAGCTGAGTGTGCTTGTGTGTGTTTCAAGTGAGTCTGTCTGTGCATGTCAATTGGAAGTGTTTGTCGCTGCGTGGAAGGAAGAGGAAAACAAAGCATCAACATGTTAGTGGCTGGGCTGTGCTGCTTTTTAACAAGAGAGAGACACATGATGGGTCTGAGGGGAGAGACATAGATGGATGAAGGGATCAATACGTGTAAGGAAGGCTGAATGGATGGTGGGATGGACGGGTGGGCCAAAGGGAGACAGCAAAGGATGAAAGGGTAAAAAAAATGAGAGAAAGGGAATAAAGTAGAGGGGAAGATGAAGCGATGCTTATGTGAGTGAGAGGGATTTGAAATTGAAAACATAGGAGGGAAGTGAGGGATGGGGAGGAGTGGAATAATGAATGAAGATAATGGAGGAAGGGGGGAAGCAAATAAAAGGATGGGGCGACAGATGAAGAGCTGATGGATAGAGAGATGGAGTAGATGGATGGAAAACAAGTGCCCTTCACTTTAGGGTTAGATTGGAATAGATCCACTTGGCCAAATCCCAGGCCACTTGTCATTAAATGCTACCAATTAGGTGGTGTGTGTGTGTGTGTGTGTGTGTGTGTGTGTGTGTGTGTGTGTGTGTGTGTGTCTACCATGCATAGATTGAACCAGTCAGAGTGAGAGAGCATAATACGAGTGTAATAGTGCATATACACGCATATGAATAGATGCAGGTATACATTATGAATTGATGTGGCTGATGGATTTGAAGGATGTATTATAAGAAAAACAATCACACACAAAAAACGCCAACATGCGTTTTTCCCACTGGGATTCTCCAGCAGCACCATCATGTCTCATAGTCACATCTGCTGCAAAACAGAAAAATAGATACATAGAAAAACATAGAAAAATCTAGAAATCATTGGTAGGTTTTAATCGAAACACAACTTGTGTTTCCCATTGGTGAATATGAATCCACAGTTTTGATTAAACCATTATTATTCTTATGATACATTAAATTCCTGATGTTTTTTTTAATAATCCACTGCACATGTACCTTCATGCTACAGGGGAGGTTTGGAACATTCAATTGATACTATAAGAAAACCTGTAATTGCTTTTGACGGCATTTGCTGCAATATGAATGTAAGCTTAGCTTGCACACAGCAAAAAACCAATTAGTGGTCTTCTTGTAGAGCTTTGCCTCATACAGTATACACACTTACACACACTTTCACAAACACACACCCACACACAGATTCACACACAAATCTCCTGGGAGAGCTAGTCAAATGGTGAAACGCTCCGTCGTTCTATGGGTCACTGAATCCACATCTCCCTTCTCCCCCTCCCTCCTCTTCTCTGCGCTGTTCCAGCCTCTCTCCCCCTCTCGCGCAGCGCCCCCCCCCCCAACTCTCATTTCTGTAACCTGCTGCAGTTAATTGAAAGCCAATGGTGTGAGAATATGGCTCTTTGACAGAGAGTGCGTCAGGGCGCAAGGTCTTCTCTCTCTCTCTTTAAGATCATAGAAATATATGTGAGAAGAGATTAAAGCAGAACAGAGCAGGAATCCCTGCCAGAGCCGTTTTAGGGGTCTTTTATTTCATCGTATCGTTAACACTACTGCAGCGTGTAACTCAGATTGTCAGTGCTTGTTTGAGTTGTGTCTTCATAAATCCCAGAGAAGGAATTACATTGTCGCATGTGAATATTTTTCCCTAATGACAATAAATCAGTTTACTGTAGGTGAGTTACTGCCTGCAGATTTACTGTACATGGGTTCACTCTGACTTAACCTCTCTTTGTCTTTCTGCTCAGCCATCAGTGTATATTGATGCTTTTATCAAAATAAAAATACTGTTATTATTATTAGAAATAATTTATTATCTATATGTGATAAACTACTCAGCCTGTACTTGGCTTTTATGCACAGGCTCTGTTGAAGAGTAGAACTATCTTTTCACTTGACAGATGATCTGATGATCAATTGTAGCATACTGCTAGCAAACCTGTATGTGACCAGGTGACAATCAGGCAGATTAACACTTAAATTTGACCATGACAGTCCAGACAAAGACAAAAAGACAAGAAGTGGACATTAACACCTTTGGCAGGAGATCCAATGCAACTGAAAGTCAAGAATTTAAAATCCTACTCATGTAAAAGTACAGACGTACAGCCAGAAAAATGTACTTGATGTATCAAAAGTGAAAGTACTTGTTAACACTGGCGCCTCAACACATAGGGAGCATTTTACCGTTGTAGCTGCTCGAGGTGAGGCTACTTCTTTATATACAGTTAGTTTTCCTCTTTGCTATTATTCCTTTCATGTCAGCTAAAGAAATTCAGCCAGTTTGATGGAAATGTGGTGTTTATGCTGGGGAAAAAGAAAGAGAGTTAGAGTTAGAAAAAAAGAGGAGGAAAAGTTTGACACTGAACATTTTGTGAAGTACTCTTGTGTAGAGAGAGGCAGACAGGAAGAGTCTGCTGTGTTGAAGCAAGAAATGAGAGAGTGAGGAGAACAGAAGGAGAAAGACGAGAGGCTCAGAAAAGTTGAAGGTAAAAGGAGAGAAGGGGTAAGGAGGCTGTGAGCGCAGAATAGACGGAGTATATATGAATATCATATTTGGTGTCTGCTTTTGAGCTGAATGCTGCAGGGAATTGAGCAACAAGAAAGCAAATGAACCACTCCCCATCCAGATGCTGCTACATATGTAAACAGCAGTGTGTGTGTCTGTGTATGTGTGTGTGTGTTTTGTGGGGACATAAATCTGTTTACACAGTCAAATTGTGGAGATTTGCTGTCCTTATGGGGACAAAATGCAGGTCCCCATAATGTAAATCATTAACTTTTAGGGTGAAGACTGGGGTTAAGGACGGGGTAAGGGTTCGGGTTCAGGAGGTAGTGGTTATGGTTTGCGTAAGTCTCCAGGAAATGAATGTAAGTCAATGTAATGTCCCCGAAAGTAATGGAAACATTCTGTGTGTGTGTGTGTGTGTGTGTGTGTGTGTGTGTGTGTGTGTGTGTGCGTATTGATGGGTGTGTATTTGAGTTCTATTCTGCAATTAGCATTTTTACCATGGTTGTACTGTGGCAAACTGTAAGGGTATAATTATAGGCACATGTGTGCATGTGCATGTGCTGCCATCCATCCTGTCCTTCCTCATCTCCTTATAGTTATCCATTTAAACTCTTTAGTATGTTGAAGTATAGTATTGATTGATTGATTGATTGATTGATTGGCTTCTCACCTTGTCTCCTTCCTTTCCTCTTTTTCTCAACTTTCCTCACTCAGAGCTGCACAAAAGTTGAACTTAGCGTCCAAGAAGAAGAAGCAGAAGACTGCCGCAGTCACAGTCCCAGTGACATCATCATCACCGTCATGTGACCCCCCTCTGTTCCCCACCAATTTTAGCGCCGCCCTGCTGATGGCCCCTCCCCCGGCTCCACCCTGCCTTCTCCGTGCAGCCAACAAAATCAAAGATACCCCTGGGCTTGGAAAGGTAAAGGCAAAGTCTCTTACTCAGCTGTGGAGTTGGACAGAAATCTACAGACCCGACCTCAAAACATAGTATTTGTTCCTGATTCATGCAAATAAGAATCAGAGTCTGTATCTATGTGCTGGCTTGTTCGTGACTGAGGACGCGATGGTGTCTCAGAGAATTGTTGTTTTCTAGCAGTTCATTACATTTTTCAACTGTTCAGCAAATGTCTTAGCTCTGTTAAGAGTGTCTCTGACACACTCTGTTTGCTATTATCAGCTTGATTTTATCATGTGACATAACTGTGTCACATCTGAATCCACAGCATGTCGAGTTCTATTAAAAAAAAACACCAAATTACTATTTATTGCTAATTCCTTCATTATATTACTGAAAGTTTTAGTCAATTATGTACTGAGCTGTTTATTTTCTGCTGGTTTATTATGATATAGATCCATTCTGTAGAGGATGGAGGCATTGGCGTTATGGCAAAAAAGGGCTGATGTTTGGATTATTAATTTTATTTAGAGTATATCTACGTAGTATGAATTTACATCTGGTGATCGATTTTGTGCACACAAATGTTCTACAATATTTAGCCACACTATGTTATCATGACCTTGAACAGTTTATCTGAATGTATGTACTGGTATGAATGTGTGTGTTTGTGTGTGTGTGTGTGTGTGTGTGTCACCCCTGCTGCACCATGCCGGAATGTGGCCTAATGGTTACCACGGTAACACATCTCAGGCTGACAAAAGTCATCTGTCACCGTTTGTGTGTGTGTGTGTGTGTGTGTGTGTGTGTGTGCTGTGGATGCAGTGGGGGGGGGTCATGCTTCTCAAGTGTGTGCAATATTGATCGTCCATGTAATGAGTTTTTAGTGTCCCCTCCTCCACAGTTTGAGTGAGAGTGAGAAGCTCACTGACTGTGTGTGTGTGTGTGTGTGTGTGTGTGTGTGTGTGTGTGTGTGTGTCCTCACTGATAGAAAATGAATGACTATGGAGGACAAAATCAAACAGACCAAACAGACATCAAACAGCACTGTCCATTAGCGTACACAGAGAGGGAGAGGGAGCCTACACACACCCTGTTTTGTTTTTGTGTTCATAGGTCGGTGTGTATTGTGTCTGTGAGCTCCTGTGTGTGTCTCTACTTGCATGCATGTATCACAGTATTAGTTTTTTGTCATTATGTAATTTTTCAAAACAATTTCTGCCTTTATTGCACAGTTGATAGTGAAGATACGCTCAGAAACAAAGGGATTGAGAAAGAGTCTGTGGCACGACATGCAACAAAGGCTGTTATGTGACATGTGCTGCAAGCATCCAGCTACCGGGGTGCTGTGACTGTGTAATTTTAAGTGTGTGTGAAAATGTGTGCGTGTGCTGCGTGACATTTATTTTAAATACCAGATGAGAGGAAAAACCCACCCACTCATGTCCATTCAGCTGAATTTGTAATGAGACGTAGTGATTTTAGTGAAGTGACCTCTAATGACACTAACAAACTTTTAGTCAGAAAATCACAGACAAAAGACTCAATAACATGAATCCACATCTAAACTGCACAAACTCACAATGCAGTGCTTTCTGTCTGCTTCATGACATTTGCCACTCGTTTCCCATCTTCCCTGTCACTCCCCCAGCTGCGATCAGACAGTGCACAATTTAGATCATAACAAAAATTAAGAAAAAGTTTGTTCTAAATTTTAGAGTAAAGTCACTTGTTAAACGCAAATATTAAACAGTCACGATGTGGAGAAGTGTGACTATACCCACAACTGCATTCCTGCTATTTTGAACAAAATGTCTATATCATATTGTTGTGTTTCATATTTTAATAGTCTTTTTGTGCAACTGCTTATGTTATGTGTTGTGTTTTCTCTCTGTCCCTCCTTTGAGCCTCTGTCTCTGTCTCTCTCCATATGGAGGTAGCAGATGTCCCCCCAGTTGTCAGGGAGTCTGAGTCACACTCACATATACAGGCACAGTCACAGCCAAATAATACTTAGATTATACACCCCGAAAGAAAAACCACATATACGGTATACATTCTAAACCACATACACAAAAACCTTCTTCACACAGTCCATCTGTCTCATAATACCAGTCTGGCTTCTGTTTCATCCCACTATGATCTTCTGTGATCTTGTGAAAGAAGTGATTAGCCTGTCTGGAAAGCCTCGCTGTGTGGGCTAGCCTACAAATGCCTGCCGCTACTACTGTTTTATTCCAACTGTCAGACACTCCGCCTTTCACAGTCGTGTGAACGCCTCACAGTAATCATTCTGATGTGATCTGTGTTGTGGTGGACCTTTGATTAAGGTGTCCAGCCTGGCAGCCTGCCATCCTCAACCAACAATCAACAAAAAACAGTATTTGAAAAGCAAGTCCATTTAAATGGTTTTTAGCATATCTTACATGACTTTCTTGCCACAGGGTAGATGAGAAGATCTATGCCACTGTCATGCCAGTCTGTTAAACATGAAGCTGCAGCCAGGAGACTGCTAGCTTATCTTAGCTTAGCTTAGCGTAAAGCAAAAAAAAAAAAGGGGAAACAGTTAGCTTGACTCCTGTCCAAGAAATAGCCCAGCACACATTTGGAGCATAGAAAGCCTCTCCTGTGAAATCAGCTGAGGCTTGCCAAGCCCTAATCAAACACACACTCCCAGCCTACACACGTACACACACTCGCACAAACATACGGGAAGAAAATGGCTGTGGTGACATTTCTCCAGTAAAAATGTCACCTGCGGTGGGGGTCGGCCCCCTGCTGAAATGGCATTTGCACACATTCACGCTCACACACACACACACACATGCGCACAGGCTTGCACGGGATTATAGTGTACAATGAAAGATGTCAAGGAAACGGCAAAGCCCCCGGTGGAAGTGTGTACGATACATCCTGCAGAATACATGGGCTTGTCTGCGAGTGTGATGGGGGGTTAGTGTTCTCCCCGATGTTAATATGGCAGAAAACAGATTGAGACATCACAGCTAAAGCCAGGGGAAATCAACCTGTACAGGTCAGATGTACTCTGTGTGTGTGTGTGTGCTTTACAGAGAGAGAGAGTTCAGCCTCGTTCCATCAAGGGATGTCAAATTAAATAGAATCCCTCAGTGAATCTATGTGACTGGCATCTGTATCTCAAACTCCCCTCCGTTATTTCTATACACGGTGCTTCTCTACATGTTGTTGTTAAGCTCCGTCTCACTTTAATCAAGTCAGCCAGCTGGGAGCCTTCCATTCAGACCCTTGACTGCAGGGGGAGATGCGTATCAGTTGAGGAAATTAAGCGGTGTATGTATTATCACTTAGAAAACCAGCTGCGGAGTCATGCAGTCACATCAGAATTGCTGTCAGATGAAAACAAAAGATTTGAAATATACCGAGGATTTCAGTGATGGAGTAAAACTGATTTTCATCTGTAACAAAGAAAAACATCATATTTTCTAAATGCTTTTGATGCATCTTGAATGATTGGGTCCAAAACGGGTTTTATCAGCTGTGGACTTAATGAAAGTTCACCAACTGATGTGAGTGTCATTCAGCTGCATGTGCGCGTGTTTTAGGATGATAAAATTACTCTTTCTGTGAATGGAGTTTGGTGGCTTTGGCGAGAACGATGTAACTGTCAGTGTTTCTGGATTAACAAAACATCTTACTGTTTAACAGAAAGGTCTGTCTCTGAAGGGATCCTTTTCAAAATGTTGTCAGACGCTTAAAATGACAATCTGAGCCTGTCAGTGGCAATAACAAACACTTTTAGTGGACATGCAGTGACGGCGTCAAAACACCCGAGGGATTACATTTCAGCACGTTTTGTGCCAGCTGACTGCAGCACTCTCAATCAATACTGAAAATAATTCAAAAATGATTGTCTCCCTTAATCACTTGGACACAAAAACATGGGAAAATAGGGTCCATAATCAGATCATATGTGACCGGAATTCCTCCAGTTAGCCCAGACATTGAAATCTTCCAGGACCTGTGGACCAGCACCAATTACAAACTCTGCACACAACACTTCACATCAAAATGAAATGTAGGTCAACCTGAAATGAGCACACAAATCAACAACATGCGACAGGATATTATTTTATTTGTTCCAATGCCAATTTTGACATCCCTAGTAAACATTGCTACCTGTGACGCAGCATCCTAGAGGGCACTTCATCGAATTCCTCCACTGGAAGGGCTCTTCAGAGGACACACATAAGTGTTGAGTCTTCGAATGCCACCAGTGATCTAAACCATTGTGATTGTGGGTATATAAATGTGCAAACATCAGCATTGAGTTCAAAGCTAAGTGCAGCCTCACAGAAGGCTGAAACTCTTAGCCTTGTTCCAGACAGGATCACAGATGAGCGAGCCGTGTCGCAGCTGTCCCTGGGGCTTACATTTTCTCCCTTAAGGTGACTGCTACACTTCATCCACAGTTTGCATTATAACTGATCTACATATCTGAAGAGGGATGAGACATAGTATTAAAAATCTGATGAAAGCTAATATAGGGATTTTTTTCTCTTGCTCCCTCTCTCCTCACCTCATCCCTCTTCAGTGTATGGATAAAAATTACCTTTTGCCTTACCATCCCTTTACCCCTTCCCTCTCTGCTCTTCTCCATATCTGAATGACAATGAAGCACTGTGGGAGTTTTTTTTTTTTTTTTTTCCACGTCTTTCATCTCTGCAGCCAACATTTTGTGCACACACACATGCACACTCGCAGATTGCAACTTGACCTTGGGGGAAAATGATACTATGACAGCTAATCAATTTTTAATAGCAGCTACGATCCCTCTCAGGCCACAAGCTGTGTGCGTCTGTGTCATGAGTGAGCATGTGCAAGTGCATTTTCCACGGGCATTTGTGTGTCTTCATGCCTATCTGGGTGTCTGTGTGTCTTGTATCTAAATGAGTGAGTGAGTCTGTTATGGGAATCCAGTAGCCACTTTGTTCCACCTTGTAGCTGAAATATTAATGCTGTCAGTACTGGCAGGGCTGGAGCATGAGACACACGCACATGTACACGCACGCATGTATACACACACACACACACACACACACACACACACACACACACACACACACACACACACACACGCACACACACACACACACACACACACACAGAGTCATGTTTCCATCACTTTTGGGGACATTACATAGACTTACATTCACTTCCTGGACACTTACCCTAACCTAACCGTAAGCGTAACCACTACTTGCCTTACCTTAACCCTAATCCTCAGTCTAACCTTAGCACAAGTCTTCACCCTAAAATTGTTGTCTGTTGTTATGGGGACTTGTGTTTTGTCCCCATAAATAAGGCGGGGCCCCACAATGTGGTGGGGTGTTGCACAATAGAGAAAGAAAAACTACATTAATTCACATTTGGTGCAATCGTTTATGTATTTATCAAGTATTTGGGATTTACTTAAACTGCAATGTCCATGTTCATTGCAACAAAATCACAGTGCAACATGTGGCTCATAGATGCTTTCTTAATAATTTATCGACAGCAATGGAGGCCAATAGAATGCCTTTATCTGGTCTTTTTTGTGGAAAAGAAAAAAACATCCTTCCTGATCCTTTTATGTTGTACACTGAGTGAGAGCAGTGACATTTTGTTGAACATTACATTTTGCCAGTGTGTAAAAATCTGGACTGTACAGTGATATGCTACTCGGTTTTTTCTGGTAAAGTAGAGTTTCTTTAGCTAATATATTGGCTCAGCCTTGTTGAATTACACATAAATTCAAGCCTCGGAGTTGCAAAATCTCTGCAGTAGCTCCAACTGAGACCAGCCAGCATGGATCTTACAATACTGTGATCTGAGCTGGAATGAATAAATTAGTTAAAATTAGAATTGATCCGAAGCCTGAACTTTCTATTCCCATATGGTATTTGTATCTATCTCTCTGTTCATGTGTTTGCAGAAATGTGTGTTTATTCAGTCTTTGGGAACCAATTAGAGCTCAGTCTTAGCCTCTTATTGATTTTCCAGCCAATAGTAATGAAGCACTGCAGTGGCGGACTATTGAACAATCTTCTCTCAGCTTAGGGTTGTTTGTTGCTGTTTAGCTGAATTCCTTTACTTAAATTGGCTCAAAGGTTTCATTGTGCCTGAGTGTGGTGTGTAGAGAGGAGGGACATGGAGCTCTGTATCCAAGAGAGTTTATTAAGGGTCAGGTCAGTTTCTCAGGGAAAAAAAAGGACTTCTTGCCTTAACATCTGCCATCACATGTACCCTATAGCATGGAAGTGAACCCCCCAGCTTCTCCAGGCCTGACCAGCAGACCTATATGTCGGACACAGTGGTGTTCTTGTTAAAAACACGCACGGCCAACGCTTTTGTAGGTTGAACCTAGTAATCGTACATTCTTAGATACACATTACGGCAGAGCACAGATATCACTTGTTCTGCAAAGCAAGTAGAAGTGAAATATTCCCACACGGAGTTGTGGAGAAAAGTCAGACACTCACTTCTCTAGCATCTCTCCCTCATTTGTGTTTTTTTTTTCCTTCGGTCTTCGTTTCAGCGGCTCAGCCCCTCACATCAGTATTCACTGCAGCGTGAAGTGTGAGAGAAAAGAGGGAGGTAGAGAACGGATAATAGGAAGAGGCTGTGATTTGTCTTGTCATTTGTTCTGAGGAAGGGAGAGAAAGTGAGACAAGGGGAGGAGGAAGAGGAGGCAGAGAGAGAATGGAGGGAAGAGAGGGAAAAGAGTGGGTGGACAGCGCTATCGAGCAAATAAGATGTTTCTCGAACACGGAGAGATTGAAGAGGGGAAGGGTCCATCGGTGTGTGGAGGTGGGAGAGAAAAGAGGGGAGGATGACAGGGATGAGGGATCAAGAGAGAGGTGGACAGAGTGTGAGATCACTGCGGGACTGGTTTGTTAGTATCGGGAGAGTTATAAGTGACCTATTTATTTCCCTCTCACTATTTTCCATCATCTTTCTTTTCTGCAAACAAACACCACTAACCCTTCCTGCTTTTTCATTAGACGAACAAAGGGTCCCTGTGTTTCCCTTGCGTATGTGCACCGGCATGTCACAGTGGCTGCAGCACTTTGCAACATGTATTGATTCACCAGTGGAACTAGGCCAAGGATCCTCTGAGAATATGATGGGTGTGGGTTTGATTACACATGCAGACACACAGCTGAGCTGGACTCGGGTTTAAACTTCCAGCAGAGTGTTCAGCGTCACAATCAAAATCATAGCCAGAACAAAAATGGCATCTCTTAAAGCTGGTGTAAATGTGCTGATGCATCGGTTTCCCTGATGCTGTTTGGTGGTTATCAGCACACAAGGCTGACTGTTTCAAAAAGGGGGAACTAAAGTTAATGACCCCATGTATGACTCTTTCCATTTCACACACGCCCTCAAAATTTTGACAAACAGACATCGAAACACATTATGGCTCCATTTACACCTCAAACACACACACACACACACACACACACACACACACACACACACACACACACACACACACACACACACACACACACACAATGGCAGCCCTCTTACCTTGCACACTCTTAGACATAAGGAGGAAATGGACTCTCAGGGGGGAAGACTTTATGAGTTACGCCTTGTAAAGCGTGCAAAGGTAAAATCCTTCCCCCCAGGCTCTTACTGATCTGATGGGCTCTTTTATTGGGGTCATGAGAGGGCAAAGTACTGAATGTGTGTGTGTGTGTGTGTGTGTGTGTGTGTGTGTGTGTGTGTGTGTGTGTGTAGAGCCATGGAACTCTTGACCTAACATTAAACCACAGCGTCGTAGTCTTCCCAGGTCACCAAGGTTACATATATATTGTAGTCAGCTGGCATCTCAGTTTATCTCACGCCCTCATCTATGGACACACTTCTAAAATTATACACTCATACAATTACCTTCTCTTGAAAAAGACTTTAATCCAAACACTCTCTCATACACACTAACTGACTGACTGACTGACTCACTCACTCACTCACTCACTCACTCACTCACACATTTTATTGAACCAAGTCTCTTAAATGGCCCGTGGTCATTTAATGATGCAACCAAAGGAAAGCCTGTTAATGTGTTCTATTAGGTGTGTGTGTGTGTGTGTGTGTGTGTGTGTGTGTGTGGCAGACAGAGAGAGAAAAGTGTGCATATAAACAGCAGAGCTCTTACAATGTTATTTGTCTTTGTGCCTTTTACATGGCAGTATATCAGTTACCAGCAGGCTTTTAGGCTTTTATTTTTTAGGAAACACTTGTCATTCCAGGTGAGTTTGTTCACTCCAACGTGACCTTGTTCTGGTTGCCTTTGGTGCTTTGCCCAAGGACCATGAAATAATTTATTGCACATATTTTGCACCAAAAAGGACACAGATTTCTTTTTGCTTTGTATACGTATGTTTTTGATCTTACAGCAGTGCAGTAATGCAGCAGAGGACAATTAATTAATGATCCAATTTACAAGAGAAATAAAGCCGTGCTCAAACTATGACAGACACTATATGATCTATAATTAGTTTTCTTTCTTGTCACTGACCCGTGTTCATTGTGTACCCATTTTCATTTATGACCACGTCCTTGTTCATAGCTAATGGGTCTGTAAGTAAATAAATACACAGCTGAACACACGAACAGTCTTGCCTTTATTCGGTGAATGCTCCATCTGCGAGCGCAGTGGGGTTTGGAGTGTTTTGGGATTACTGTGCAATTCGTAATCCCATGGTGGCATTTAACTGGAAGCGCAGTGCAAAATCACACTTCAGACGATGATTCATCTGCTCTAACAAGCACAAACAGACAAAAGATCTCTCCTCCCCTCTCCCCTTCCCTCCGAGGAGCCACAAAAACAGAGCAGTCTTTTCATCTGCCCCGCACGTCTGAGCCCTGTGCAGTAGACATATGCTAAAATCAAATAAAAATAGATATCTAAGATTTTAGTTTTTATTTGTCACTGTACACTTTTAGGTCGAGTTTGCACATATTTAGTAATGTAACAATGTAGTATGACTATCTGTGAGAGATGTCAGGACTTTGCAGAGATACTGACTCCACTTGCACTGTTATCCCGCCCTCCTTTGATTCTCTATACCACCTGCGTAGAGGCAGGGCACACACGGATGCTGCAGCCTCATTCAGGGTTTGGATCTTTTTAAAGGATGCGGTCCGTACGTTTGTGTCCTTTCGAGGACTGAGGGACAGACTGAACCTGCAATGTCTCCCCAAATGAGACAGTGCAGTCTCACAGAGGCCAAAACTAATGATGCATTCACGTGGTTTCTGTCAACCCAGAACGTCAGGAAGGTATAGGATGAGGAGGTGATGTCTTCTGCCTGTCAGCTGCTTTGCTGCCTGTGGGACATTCAGGTCTTTATAACTGTCATGAGTTAAACTGTCTTGTCCAAAACAGTCTTGCTATTTTGTGCCGAGAAGAAGTGTGGCCCTCAGCAAGAGCTGGAGGTGTGGACATGCAGACACACAGAAAAACTGAATAGTAGCTGCACCAGCAAATGATCTTAGTGAAATAATACCAGAAACTTAGACCACAAAGTCTTATAAATTCAAGTTTTCGCAGGCTAAAAAAATCAATATAAAATGCAGAATTCATCCAATGCCATAGTGTAAATATCAAATAAGTCTTTGACGATCAGGGCGGTTCAGATCAGTGTCTGACACAGTTGGTGTGGTAAAGACTGAATCTACAAAGCACTCACTGCTCATGACACTCTGCTTTAACCATGCGGCTCTCCCCATTGTCAGAATGGAAAATCTGTGGTAAATCTTCAGGATAATCATGTAACAGGAATAAAGATTTAGAGATAAAAATGGTGAGAGGAAGGCAGACAGACTGAATCAGAGAGAGATACAGGCAGTGAGAGATCAAAAGAACGAGAGAGACTAAGATTAATTCATCCAGGTGAGCCAGAGGAGGAGAAAGAGAGCAGTGATAAACTGTTGGGAAGTCCCTCAAACTTTACAACATCTTCACCGAACACAGAAAAGGTTGTTAATATGTTAAAATGTTCTGGAACTCGCTCAGATTCGATGACGCAGCGCTTTGCTTCCTGTGATATCAAAGAAAACAACAGCAGCTGTCAGGCGGTAAATTGCGGCTGCTAACAGTTTGTGACAAGAGTGGGAGGAAAGGAAGAGCGAGAGGAGGAGAGAAAGCCCAAACAGGATTCCTGCACTTCAGGCTTTTGATATGTGGCAGTGAGCTCAAGGTAGAGAGGAGGGGTGAGGAGAGGAAAAGGATTTAGGATAGAGGGAGAAAGAGATAAGGAAAGAGTGACGGTTAAAGGAGGAGAAGGGAGGAGGGAGAAGAGGCAGAGGGTGAATAAGATGATAAGAGAGGGAGAGGGAGCATGTTCATATTCACCTAAGTCTTAAAAGAACCAAAAAAGCTGAGTGTTGTGACTCTTTGGGAGGTTTTTGGCACGGCTAAGGTGCAGAGGATGCTCAAATGCCTTCTAGCAACAACACCTCAGGATTATCAAATGCGTTCCTTGTTTCACGTCGGGTGGGTTTCCTCAGAAAATCTTTCAGTGCCCTGAAAGTGTGAATGGGTGCAAGCAAGGAGTGATGCCAGTGTGGGAGAAGTGACAGAGAAAACCATGACAAAACGAAAGCTTGATCAACAGAGGAGCACAGCACTGAACACATCAGGAGACGAGGAGCTCAGGAAATGATCAAAGACAAAAAGGATCAGTTTTTCTAGCTCTAACTTTTAGCTCTCACTTTAGTACTAGAAAAATCACAAAACCAACCAGTGCTATGGTTTCGGTTGTGTGAATCGTTTTAATGGGAAGATGTTCTCTTGAACCTTTGCATCTGTATCTGTGTTGTGTTTTAATATAAAGGATAAAGGAGCAGGTGTAATATCTGAACATCTGTTTTCTGTGTCTTACCCTCAGGTGAAAGTGATGGTCCGTGTGTGTCCAGTGTCCCAGTCAGATGCAGCTGAGTCCAGTTCTTTCCTCAAAGTGGATCCCAGGAAGAAACAAATCACCATCATGGACCCCTCAGCCAATCAGACACCAAGCGCTCCCTCCCAGAAAAGGGCGGCAGCCAATCAGGTCCCTCCAAAGATGTTCACCTTTGATGCTGCGTTCCCTCCTGATGCATCACAGGTAAGAGAAAAGATTAGAAAACAAAGGACTTGTGATTTTGAAATAAAGTATTTCATGACATTAAATTTACCTAAATAAAATCCAGTACTGAAGGAATACTTCATCTGTAGTGAAAAATATGAAGGTACAGCCAGCAGCCACTTTTCTCAAAATGTCAAACTATTAGTTTAGAGCATAGAGTCAATAAAAAATGATACTGGAGCTGAACTTTCTTTGTATTTGCTTTCACTAATTTATCTGATGTGACTAAAATGCGAGTAGTATGAGAAACTATCCTGGAGTAATACATAACTTCTCTCAAGTCAGAATAACAGGATGCGTTCCCATCCCCTTCTAGACAGACTGTCACTCTGTGGTCCTTTATGGCTACCACAAAGGCAGTCACGTGAGATGTAACATGCTACATGTCAGCTAACTGTAACTTCTGTCTGGAGACTTTAAAATGTAAAAAACTGATATTTTGTCAACAGCAAAAGGCAAAAACTCGACACCAATGCTCAAATGGACCAAGTGTATCGATGTATTCAGGTATTCATGCTCTTCTTGACCCTCTTCCTACGTCTCTCCTCGCTCTGCTCTCTCTCTCCATCTGCCTGTTGCTAGGCGGAGGTGTGCGCGGGAACGGTTGCAGAGGTGATTCAGTCGGTGGTGAATGGAGCCGATGGATGTGTCTTCTGCTTTGGACACTCCAAGCTGGGTAACACTCTCTCACACACACACACACACACACACACACACGCATGCAGACTAAAAAATCAGGAGTGGCGAGTCGTCTTTAGTGTGTGTGTGTGTGTGTGCGAGCGTCAGTGTGTCAGTCTTTCACTTGGCCGTCTCTCCGCTGGCCCTCATCTATCAGAGAGAGAAAGAAAGAGGAGGATTAGTGTCTGCTGACGCTGAAAGCATTCTCAGTGTGCTCTGCCTGTGTTTCTGTCCTCCTTTCTCTCTCTCTAATCCTTCTGAAGCTGGTTTTTAGAGAAGCTGTCTTAAAAAGGGTCAGGACCCCTTACTGCACACTGCAACATGTCTGAAGCCACACACACGCATTGGCACAATCACCCACCACACACACGCACGCACGCACACACAGACATGTTCCTCAACCCTTGGTCAGCCCCCGTTGTGTTTATCCCTGTACATGCAGGCAGCATTATCCTTCTTGGCTCGTGATCTCTGTACATCCAGTTTTAAGTCCCCTTGACCTGCTGACAGAGGACAAAACCAGAGAATTTAAGTGCCGCAGTTCAGCAGGCAATACTTCTGTGTTAATGGCTGAGCTATTTACTGGAACACACAGTAATGAGGCTCTATGTAAAAACATGCAAACTGCAGTGCTCCCTCGCTGTGCTGCAGGGAATTTTTATTTTTGTCCTACTCATTTGTCTATTCAGTTAAAGAATAATTCTGTTTTCTGTTGTTACGAGCTGCGTCTTATTTTACCATCAGTTATGATAACTCATTTGAGTAAACATGGTAACATCACAACAACAAAAGACCAATGGGGCAAAGAGACATGAGCGGTCAATCGGACAGGTTGTACAGAAAGCACGCAGTGTGGACAGATTAACTAAGGTTCAGATAATATCTCAGTTTTACCTCCAGGTCAAGTGGTTTCTGGATTGTAAACCACTGAGCTGGAACGTTTGGTGGGGACCTTTGTTGAATGTCATACAGCTCATGTGGACTTTCCAAATGTTACTGAACCAAACCAAACAGAACTTTTGGTGTGTTTTCAATACTCAAAGCACAATTCTGATGACTGCATTACCAAATGTATCCACAACTCCAGAATGGCCTCACAGCCCAGCATTGTTCCTGGAGGCTGGGTGCAATCTCTAGTATGCTGTTAAAAGGCATCAAACACACGCTCACAGAGACACCACAGCTCTCCCAAGACAGTCACCCAGCGTGGCGCGCACATCCGACAGCCCGTGTAGATCATTGTTTCGCGTCTCGCCATGTTTGCATGCTTTCGTTCAGCCTTCTAATACTGACTCATGAAAATGCCGACTGTGTCATTATACATGATGATAATTCATACAGTATAATATGGCTGTGACTGGAACTGCCTAACACACCCACAGAACAGGCCACTTATTGTCGGGGTTTGATTGTGTTGGATGATAGGCATTAACTGAATGTTCTGGCTTTAATACTGCAAGTGCTTTTATATGACTGAGAAATCCACCAAAGAGAGTTTGCTCTTTCAATCAATTTTACTGTTACATTAATGCTATGGAGCCGCTCTGACCTTGCTGCCTTCAGTATAAACGGCTGCCGCTGTAGCAGCGGATGAGATCATTCTTTATGACGTAGCTCACCTAAGGCCATGGATCATAATGAGGCTGCATTATAACACTATTACCTTCTTCCTAATTAAAATGGGGAAAGTAACACAAGGAGCATTTGTCTTAGGCCCCGTGGCCCTTGGCTGTAGACACATATGTGGATGCACACAATTCTACACACACACACACACACACACTTTCAAGTAACCAGGATCTCACTGAATAGGAAAAATTCCAGAAAGTCCAAATTATTCTGAAATAAATGGATGTACTTCAGGAAAGTACTACTAAGTACTAGTAATTGAATCCCCTGGCTTTAAGTCATGTCGGATGGATTTTGTTATTGGATTATTGGCCTTGAATGAATCATCTCTCCGTAACGATGTGTGTGTGTGTGTGTGTGTGTGTGTGTGTGTCTTTGAACTGATGATATAATGCTGTCTTGTCCTCTCACACTTTCTCACCCTGTTCACTTTCTCTCTGACAGCATCGGCAGCTCTGCTTGATGCGACCAATTACTGGGAATATACATCAACTACACAGACATGGACACACACACGCAGACATTGCTTTATAGCCTGTAGCGTCACTGTGTTGCAGTGTTGTGTTAGTCAGTGGAGCAGTCAGCTAGCTGACCACGTCTTGACTGTCTGCAGTCGTCAGAACAGAAGGAAACATTGTGAAGCCACACATACACCTACCTAGATGTGTAATTTAAGACTCTCTCATGTATGTGCAGTCCTGAAAGGCAAAAAGAGAAAGGGGGGTTGTTGAAGTGCTCTGTGGTTATGGTAATGATACTAGATACAGTAGAGCCATTATGACTGAGGGAGGCCTTCTGATTTGTTAAATAAAAAGAAATCAGCTGGTAAATCAGTTGAGTCAAAGTAAATGAGCCACTGTTGCTTTGAGCAAGCTGTAAAATGTAATGCATTCTTTAACATTACAGCAGTTTGAGGTTTTATCTAGAATAGTCTGCGCACTGTGCTTTAGAGAGCCTTAAAAACCCTCATTTCAACACCAGATAAACACTTCTATCATGGAGTACGTAAACCTTCTCCGACACCAAATACAACAACAGTTATTACAACATTTTTGCGACAAATCATGAAAAGCAACTTTGTTTTGACGCTAAGTGTAGACGCTCCAGGAAACATGGAAAGGGAACAATGTAAAATTACAGTGTAGGTGACAACCTCCCCTCCGTCCTATCTCTGAACAAATGTGAACACATTTCTCTACCCGGCGTCACACACGCCCGGCTTTTGATGTCCTCTGCTTTTGTGTAACTGTTCCTGTCGATGTGATTGTTGGGTTTGACATATGGCTTTGTGTAGGTGTGTGTTTGATCCCCACCTCCTGACAGCCGGAGCAGGTGTTCCTGAGCCTGTACCTGTGTGTGTGTGTGTGTGTGTGTGTGTGGAGGGGGTAATCATCATCTTGTGACTCAATGGGGACAGATCTGGAGGTTCACTCAAACACACACACACACACGTCTCTTCTTGTGAAGCACTTCTTTGCTTGGAGTCTTTTTAAGGATGTTCTTTTTGATATACGTCTCCACCTTTTTCTGCTAACCTTTTCCTATTTTGTCTTTCTGTCTGTCTCTTCCAGGTAAATCCTACACAATGATTGGCTGTGATGACTCCCTTCAGACTCTGGGTATAATCCCCTGTGCCATCTCCTGGTTGTTTAAGCTCATCAATGAGAGGAAGGAGAAAACAGGAGCGCGCTTCTCCGTTCGAGTCTCTGCAGTCGAGGTGAGTGTTACTGACGAGACCTCAATTAGAAACATCCCCTACAGAGTTAAACTGGTGCCATTAGTGATACAGACATTTGAGAAAGGAGGCCACTAAATAGTAGTGGCATTAGCTGTAATGCTAGCGATGCAGTGTCTCCCTCCCTTCCAAGTTAGATCTGACCAGATTGAGTCACGTGTGTGTGTGTGTGTGTGTGTGTGTGTGTAGGTTTGGGGGAAAGAGGAGAACCTTAAGGACTTGCTGTCTGAAGTTGCTACAGGCAGTTTACAGGATGGACAGTCACCTGGAGTCTACCTGTGTGAGGACCCCATCTGTGGCATGCAGGTAGGTACACACACACACACACACACACACACACACACACACACACACACACACACACACACACACACACACACACACACACACACAAACAGCTGCTTCAGATGAACAGCATAGGGACTTATATCAATATGCTTTACCTTTGTTTGTTTAGCCTCAGGCAGGCCTCTGTTGTCTCAGCTATTGTTGGATGTGCACACACACACATTCTATTAGCGTCCCCTTTCTTCCAAAATAAACAGGACAACTTTTAGAACACCGGGTTCATTTATTCATTTGTTTTACTTAAAATATGGTTAGTGCTTCTGCCGGGCTAAGTCGGAATCAAAGAACAGCGTCAAGTACAAAAGACGTGAAGACACAAACACAAATGGAAGAAGAACACGAAAAAATGCTGCATTCTGTTTGAATTTTGCATTTACTGATTGCTAAACAAGCCACTCTCATCCCCATTTAATTATCATCATCATCTGTCACTGTAAGGCAGAAACTACAAAGCAGTCTGAGTGGTGTGTGTATGCAGAAGAGTGCCAAAAACGACTGAGTGACAGAGGGCGAGCTAGTGTGTGTGTGTATGTGTGTGTGTGTGTGTGTGTGTGTGTGTGTGTGTGTGGCTTCAGTTATATGTTTATAGGATTACAGGGTCTGATAAAAGAACATCTGTGTAATCCTTAACTAATCTGACATAATCTCATCAGTAATGATATCCTGCAGTACCACACTCTCTCACTCTCTCTCTCTCTCTCTCTCTCGTACTGACTCGCTCTCCCTCTAACTCATCTCTGCTTCCCTCTATCTCTGTCTCCCATACTTGCAGGCAAATTATAAAATGCTCTCTTTGAATATGTCAATCAGTCCTCTGGATGCAGAATGCTCATAGTGCATAATCTTATCAGTGTTTGGACACTTCCCTCTTGTCTGGCTGTCTGTCCTTCTTTATTACCCCTACATGGGCAATATTCACACAATTTCTCCTCTCCCCAAACGTTTTCCAGCTCCAGAATCAGTCTGAACTGCGTGCGCCAACCCCAGAGAAGGCAGCCTGGTTTCTGGATGCAGCCATAGCAGCTCGCCACAGTAGCCAGCGTCCCAACATCACCGAAGAAGAACACAGGAACTCACACATGCTGTTTACGCTACACATATACCAGTATCGCATGGAAAAGACAGGCAAAGGAGGGAGTAAGTTCTGCTTGTCCTAACACTGTTATTACATCACTGTTATCATTGGTGACACATTTTCTAGTGTAATTGTTAAAATTACAGCTAGTTGTACTGCTGCAGATACTACAGTACTTGTACTCTTGTTGTTATATCACACATCGCCTGCTGTGAGTCCTACACCTGATGATCATAGCAGGAGAAAAGCAGACACAAACATGCTGTTTACTGTTAAACTAATGCTTCAGCACATGGATGACAAAGCAAGGAGTGAGCGAACACAACAGAAATAGACTGATCATTCTGTGTTTAGATTGATTCACACATGCACTCATGTTTAAATAGTAACTGGCTGACAATGTACAGAGTTTCACGACTTGCCTTCAGCGATGTCTCGCTCACATAATTACATTTTTTTAACAGTCTTTAGAGAACTTGCTTTCCAATTACGTTGAATTGAGAAAAACAGTTTATTGTACACTTCATTATAGCTGAATGTCTATATTGAAGGCTAAATTCAATAGTTGTATATCATTTATCTGGTCTATGCTGCTGAAAACACAACCACAGAAAGTGTTTGTTTGTTGATGTCATAGTTCACTGAGTTTTTATGCATACCTGGAGATGCATCTTTGTAAACCCATATTTAAGTATTGATGCTATAAGCATCAATTTTGAGCTAACCAACATACATTATACTCTATTATTATATATTATATATATATATATTATATATTATCAGATTCAGATCTTACGTCACAAATCACAAAAGACCTTTTACCATCCTCTTGGCTTTCCTCCTCCATTATTCACACATTTTTTCACTTTGCTAGTGTCAGGAGGTCGCAGTCGCCTCCACCTGCTGGACCTGGGCAGCTGTGATGTCAAAGTACTCGGAGGAGGAGGAGGAGGAGGAGGTGGAAAAAACAGAGAGAACTCTTCACCCAGCTCGACCCCTCTGTGCCTTTCTCTATCTGCCCTTGGCAACGTGATCCTTGCCCTGGTCAACGGGAGCAAGCACATCCCATACAAGTAAGGTGGTGTGTGTGAGTGTATGTACAGCCTGTGAGAGGAGAGGAGAGGAGAGGAGAGGAGAGGAGAGGAGAGGAGGGGGGAGGAGAGGAGAGGAGAGGAGAGGCGAGGAGAGGAGAGGAGAGGAGAGGAGAGGAGAAAAGAAATGTGCTAAGATGCTTTGAATAACATAAGGAGAAGAAATTGAGGTAGAAAACAAATAAAAGTTAACAATTTGGAGAAAGAAGTGTGGAGGGGTGGGTGACGAGGAGGAAAGCAGGATGCTGAGGAGAAGAGGAGAGGACAGCAGCTGAGAGATATCTTAAGTTGCTTCAGGTTTTGGGGACTTAATGCTATAAACAACAACAGCTGCTGTTACATATTCATCACATCCATTTTCCTGGTTAACTGACAGGCAATGAAAGCAAAGAAGAGAGGGAGAGGGAGAAGGAGAAGGAGGAGAGAGAGAGAGAGAGAGAGAGAGAGAGAGAGAGAGAGAGAGAGAGAGCAGGTAGAAAATAAAAATGTGATGTAATGGGAGTTAATTACTGTAATTGCTGGTTAGTATGCTGTATACTGTATGTACAGTGTATGGACCAAACTGTACGGTAATTGTCCTCATTTTAACTTCCCCTCTATTTAATTCCTCTTTTCTTCCATCCTTCCTCTTGCTCTTCCACCTCCTTAAGGCTGTGTTGCTGTGTGCTTCTTGCTGGGTTAATTTAATCACCAGATTTTGCATTTACATTGCAAAACAACCTCCTACCTAACACTGAAGCTGCGAGCAAAGCTTGGCTGAGTGTGGTTTGGCACTGGTGACTCAGAGTGTTGTTGGATTGTGAGGGGATTTGAACTGGTTTAACCATGTATGCCGTGTTACTGCCACTTTGCTAGAACCAAAGACTGAGAGCACAGTGACAGAATCACAAATCCCTGAGCAAAGGCTACGGAGCACAGCTAAGCTAACATGGATGTCAGCAGAGAGGAGTGCGCGTGTGTGTCACTGCGGGTCTGTAGTCAGCAGAATATAGAAGACTAGCTAATAGCTATTGATTAAAAAAAAGGCTGTTGGTGTGTTTGAGCAGCAGGTAGCCATTATTATCTTCTCCCTTTGTAAATAAAAGAAAGAGAGGGCCGTGTCGTAATGAGCAGAATGTTTACATTGTTAACAATCTTAGTTTAGCATGTTAAAATGATCTAATTAGCACTAAAGCCACATCACAGCTGTGGCTCATGGGAATGTCATTAGTTTGTCAAGTAATTTGGTCATAAAGCAAAGGACTGGAGCAAAATGTTGAGTATCAGGTTAATACAATTCATCCTGCAGAGAACATGAATGTCCAACCTGCAGCAATCCATCTTGTAGACGATGAGATATTTCACCGGATAAATCAAAGTTTTGACCTGCTGGTGGCACTAGAGGGATCATGGATGTCATGGCAATCCATCTAACAGAAATATTTCAGGCTGGACCAAAGTGATGAACTGACTGACAACGACAAGACCAAACAGGAAGCCGTCCAGTTTGAGTCCAGAGACTCTGCTCCATTCATTTCATCACTGTTAAAGGCTGAGTCCATCTTCCAGTGCTTCATTACTTTTGGGATAGGGTCCCATCCTGTTCTTATACTCCAAGCGCTGTTCCAGTGCTGTTGCTAGGTAACCGGTAATTTTATGCCAGTTGATCAGCAGAATATTGGACATTATTATGCGTTCGTAGCTTTCCAGTTCAAGAAAAAGAGACAGTTGTCTGTCACCACAAATTCGACACTTTGGCTCTTGCCCAGTCGAGCATCTCTTGGACTGGAAGACTCGGATCCAAGTCTTGAGACGGTTTTGCGAGGTCTATGTTTCAGCCACAACATGCTCATGCCTTCCCACAGTCACTGAACATCAACCTGTCTCATCGGGGACCATTTCCCATCTGGTTTGCTGTCTCTCTCTCTCCTGGCAAAGCCCCCCTAAATTTTTCCATTGCCACTCTCGCTCCTGTGCTATCTGCTATCTGTACTCCAATATACAGTCTGACAGGTGCAGTTCTTAATATTAGCAGTACAGACAGCACAGGAAAATCTTGATGGCATTCATTCACTGACTCCTATATGAACCCAAACTAGAAGCTTATATTTCAATTTTGACCTTAATTGAAACTTAATTAGTTGTTTTAAAAGCTTTTAATTATGCTTTAATCAATTTCACACTGTTCAACAATACAATAGCAAGAAAAACAAAAGAATATTTAATATAAGGTCAAATTCGATTTTTTAAAATTTAAATGTTTTTTTTTTTTTGGCTGATCTCTCAAGCAAGTTTTTTTTTAATTATATCTTAACAGGTGAGGCCTCCCCTGACCACACATCACTGTTTCTTATGATAATGGCGATGCTGCGCTCTTTATAGGCTAGTTTTAACCACAGAGAGCATCAGCGGCATGTTACATACAGTAGTCCTCCCTGGTAAAAAAAAATAAAAAGTAGCACAGGCTGAAAGCACTTGAATTAACATGCAAATGAATACTGCATGAGTCATGAATTTACCTACATTAATCGCAGATAGAGATGGACTGAGGGAGAGAGAACAGGGTTTGTTGAAGCCTGAGGCGATAAACAGAGAAAGAACAAATGAGCGGCGAGGAGTAGAGCATCAATGAGAAGGAGGAGGTCAGGAAAGGCGTATGTACATACTTGTGTGTGAGTGTCTGTGCATGTGAATGTACACATACGTATGTGTGTGAGACATGCCTGCAGGCTGTGTTTTTAGAAAAGGGGGACAGCAGCGTGAGGTATTGAGCCACAGAGGAGCTTTACTCACTGTCAGCCTGCAGGCCTCAACACACACACATATGTACGTACACACACACACACGCGCGCGCTCACATAAGGCTATGAATGATTGCAGTAGCCCACCCAGGAGAAAGTCTTTTCTTAAACACACAGCCTACTTTTACTCTCCCATCTGTAAGTATAATCTCTCTGGGACACAGATCATCTCCCAATATTAGACTGCATAATATCCAGAGTGCTTCTTTTAAGACTTTGTTGGCTTTAGTCTTCAATAGCGACCTTTCATGTGTTTTAGCAGCCTTAATCAATAAATATAATCAATAATTACCATTAACTTCAGCTCTGTTTATATGAATATGTTGCCTGGTGTTTTTTCACCGTTACACTGACTATTAGCATCGTGTGTAACTTGTAGAAAACGTCCGGTGGTCTTGAGACGAGCTGTTAATAATCCTCAGTCAAATGTCAGATCTGCGTGGACGTCTGTCAGAAGATCGACCGGTTCAGTCTCATGTTTCAGTGACTGTGTGCATTTCCAACACGTCTGTACTTCTCACATCTCGGTGTGTGTGTGTGTGTGTTACTAGGGACAGCAAGCTGACCATGTTGCTAAGGGAGTCGCTAGGCAACATGAACTGCCGGACCACCATGATTGCTCACATCTCTGCCTCACCCAGAGATTTCTCAGAAACCCTTTCCACCATCCAGATTGCTTCCCGCGTCCTCCGCATGAAGAAGAAGAAAACTAAAGTCACCGTGGTGAGTTTGAGCCGAACCTTGATGCTTCATTACAGCTGGGACATCGTGTCTCTTCATCTCATGAAAGTAAAACTTTAGGAACATTGACTCCAAGATAAAGACAACAGTCACTGGTAAGGCACCTTGAACAGATGGACAAACGAAACATACACGTACGTGCTGCTCATGACCTTGACATTGCACTGCATGTTTAATGTCTGGAGTTTGTGTGAAAGTCTTGGCTTTATATAACTAACAATAAGTTGAAATGACTTTATTTTGACTGTGCTCAGTTGATTTCCAAACATTCTGCATTTTTTCACCTCCTCCCCCCTTTCCATCACATGTGCCTGTAGTGCTGCTGACACCTTTCATCTCTCATGCTCACTTATTTCAAAACTGGCTTCAGAGCTCTAAAAATAAAGCTCAAATTAGGCAAAAATGAGGTAATGAGATACCTTAAAATGCAGTGATGGAAATAGGAATAATTAAAGTACAGTTCTTTTCTCAAATCGGCAGTGTTACTTGGCTAGACTGTGTGCTGGTCCAGGATCTGTCTGGATGTCATCCTTTTCTCTCCTCTCTATCTCTTCCGTCTCTCTCTGGTGTGAACTGCCAATTAAAGGCTAAAAAAAATAAAAACCTCTCTCAGCAAATCTTAAACGGGAATATATTCTCTCTCACCGGCCTACTCTGCCTCCTCTTTTCCTGTCTTGGTCTCCCCTCAGCAATACACCTCTAGCTCCTCTGGAGGAGAGAGCTCCTGCGAGGAGGGTCGCATGCGTCGCCCGACCCACCTGAGACCTTTCCATCATCGTGGTGACGCTGACTCTGACCTCCCGCTGCTGCGACTATCCAGTGACCCCGACGAATACTCGAGCAGCGAGCAGTCATGTGACACGGTGATCTACGTGGGCCCGAATGGGGCTTCGGTGTCAGACAGAGAGCTAACGGACAATGAGGGACCACCAGAATTTGTGCCAATTATTCCCGCTTTGCTTCGAGGTAAAGCATCAGAGCAGCAGCAAACACAAAGTCAGGCAGCTGGAACCCAGAACAAGGTAATTTAAATACATTTACACGACACATTTGATATGAAGAAGCATTAGTTGACTTACTTCTCCGTGTTTTCTGCTCCAACAGGTGCAGTCGCAGCCAGAGGACCAGCCCAGTGGTCCCTCTCAGCCCCTCCCACAGCCCTCTCAGTCACTGCTTGGGCAGCCATTGGCTCCTGTCCCAGAGGAGGGAGCTGAGTGCCTGAAGTGCAACACCTTTGCTGAGCTGCAGGAGAGACTGGACTGCATTGATGGCAGCGAGGAGGTGATGAGAGTCTTCTGTCCTTCTTTTGCTGCTGTTATTATTGAAAAGAAAAATCGTTGTGTTAGTGCGATGTGATGTGCATTAGATGGTGTGTGGAGATTTCGGCAGGTTATTTGACAAGTTGATCCATTCAAATGGAAAAAAAGGGTTTTGTCTGTACCTGCTTAAAATATTCTGCATGTATCTGCAGAACCTTTTGCTTGCTGTCACGGCTTGCATGTAGAGGCAATTTTCTGTCCCTTTCACTAAGCATGTGCTTTGAATTGTGTCGTTTTGTAACACAATTGAAAACATCCATTTGAAAAGGCGGTGCATTATTATGGTTAAAATATTTGTACAGGACCCTCTTATTTACATGTCACTAATGCAGATTTTTATGCTGTAAGCAGCACAAGTGATCTGTATTATACTCATCCACCAGCCTTTTTTTCATCAATCACTCTGTTTCTATGTTCAGGTGGCAAAGTTTCCCTTTGAAGAGGTTCCAGCGAGCAAACAAGGTGCTAAACAAGAGCCATGTCCATCTACAGCTGTCCCAACCGCAGCTCCTTCTGCTCCAGGCTCTGCTGCCGTGTTGGAAACAGGTCACAGTCACTGATTACATACACTGTGCTGTACAGACATGTTCCAGCATCTTTACTTTTGGGAGTACTTTGTGATCAAATCCTGGCTTTGAAGGCACTCATAGACCGGTGTGACAACTGTGTTTCTTTAACTCAGCCTCAAGTGAAGTCCTGTTTGACAGTTTTGGAAAACACTGTTCTGTCCAACATTTCCAGGCTCTGCATGTGCTGTAGGAGGTAAAGCGCAGTCCTCAGCAGCAGCCGCAGCTTCCAGGAGGAGGACCAATGACCAGCAGCTGCAAGACATCAAGGAGGTGGTGGAGGAGGCGGAGCTGGCCCAGACGATGATACACAGCCTGACTCAGAGTTCTGCTTCCCCCATAGTTACGAGTACCAGGAGCGTTACAGGAAGTAGCAGCATCAGCTCTAACCCACTGCACAGGGCCAAGAGCTCCCACCTGAACGACAGGTGAGTACAGGTGGTGCTTTGTGCCAGTGTGAATTTTATTCACTAAGTACTCGACTTTAACTGATGAAATGTCTGATTTATTGTCTCTGAACAGCCGTGAGAGTCTGAATGTGGGCAGTAATGCTGACGGGAAGGCACGGCCACTAGGATCACCACGCCTGGGTATTGCCAGCCTGACCAAAACCTCAGACTACAGGTAAAGTACATGCATACACATGGACAATGTTGTCAGCTTTCAATAATAGTAATAATAATTGTTTTAATTAAAAACTACATTTGGACCTTAAGCTATTAACACAAGCACAATTTGTTGCTTACATTTCTGTTAATATTAAATCAAACCATAAGCAGCAATGAAGGAGTTGCATGTAGGCTAAATGTGTAAGAAGACAGCAGCACCAAAGACCAGCTCCATAGTGTTTGATCCTTGTGTTCCTCCTCAGGCCTCCATCCTCTCCCTCCCAGCGGTGTAAAGTGTACACCCAGAAGGGCGTGATGCCAGCAACACCCCCTCTGTCCTCACACACTCTGGCTCAAGACGGTCAAGCCACAGACATCCTGACCTCAGACAGTACGCATCCTTCTTTGTGTTTATGCTTTAAACTGTGCTTGTACTGAAACCCTGAAATAGAAATTTGATGTTTATGATTGATATTTTATTATTTTTTATACACTTTTAATTATTTCTATTTGTCTATTTTTTGTTTCCTTTCCGTTCTTCTTTTCCTCGTATAAGTCTTACTTTGGCACAGTCCAAGACCATTGCCACACTCTGGGTATTCATATCCTCACTAAGTCTACTATAGACAGTATATCTAGAAAATTTCTATTTAATTGACTGATTTTGTGTTTTTCATATACTGTCATTGTTTTCCCGTTGATTAACACATGCTATGGTAAGACAGTGGTGCTGCTTAAGTCTTAATAATGTATAAACAGTCTGTTATTGGGCATCCTTACATGTTCTTCATCTGTTAATCCCTCCTGCAGGTGATGTTATTGCTGTTTTATACAAACAGCCTCACAAGGCATAGTGTGATGCCAATTTTCTTGTATTCTGCACTTGGAAAATAACAGTAATTATGACGCCAAATGTCTGTTTCTGATTCTGCAGACAGTTTGGCTGCAGACAGCGGCCGGTCCTCCACAGAGTCCCTGCTGTCCAGGACCTCTCCGGTGGGCATGAGCCCACAAGTCCGAGAGCCAACTCCGTCTCTGTCTGCCAGCCTGGGCTCAGCTGAGACACTCTGTGACGACGATGTGCCGCCGATACCCTTGGATACGCAGAGGGATGGTGAGTTGCAGTAAAACTCTGCTATTTTTACACAAGGAAAGGGGAGTGGGATGCAAAATAAATCATGTGAATCATATGAAAACCCTCAGATTAATGACGACAAATATGCTCCACACTAAGCAAGAACAGGAAATGAACATATTTGGTAACTCGGTTCTCATGCTCTCCTCCACTTGCAGCCTCAGGACCAGCAGTATCTGTCGGAACAGTCGGACCACTCTCGCTTGGGGAGGATGAACTGGTGTACACTGTGGCTTCTGGAGGTGTGGAGAACCTTGATGCTACAGCTCTCATGGAGACTCAGGGCCTGAACTGTCGTCCAACGAGCATCATCAGCTTCAGCAGGGACCGTTGCTCCATCACTGCCCTCGCCTCGGGCTCTCCAGCTGTCAGCATTATCAGCGGTATTGCTGACGATGGAGCTGTGGAAGATTATTACATGCCTGTAGGTCCTGCAACATCTTCAGGGGTTACAGAGGTGGTTGCCATGGCAGAGGTTAGTGTGACTGACTTACTTTGCATTTAGAGTGACGAAGGGCATTTGGTATGTGGATATGTGTCCTAAACTGAAGCTAATGTTTGCACATAAGACTGATTTAAACCACAATATACAACAGTAGTCATCATAAAAAAAAGATCATAGATGAGGGCTGTGGAGCCAACATGGCTGCCACAGAATACAGTAATCTGCCTTTTTGTGGGGTCTATAAACCTTTCAGTCTCCAGGTAATCAGACGTATACCTATTAGTTCAGATTAAAATTCCCAAGTGAAGCAGATTTATTTTCACAAAATGCTCTACAGAATCAGAGGTAAATCATTGTTTTTTGGATTTCAAGACGCCATACCTGACCGGATTGTGTCCTGCCGTAGGTGGCCATGGCCAAGCTGCGAATCGAAGGTGAAGCCTTGGCTACAGTGATGTCAAACTGTGGTTCACCTGTCTCTTCCTGGATGAGTGACTTGAGTATGGGCAGTGAAGCTGACCAGTCTCTCCACAGCTTCAGTCAGTCCCAGAGCCAGCAGGGGGAGGCCCTGGCTGAACCTGAACCCACCCAGAGCCTTTGCTTTGGAGTGGAGGAACTAGGTGGTTCTGAAAGCTGCAGCAGCCTGAGAAGAGGGAGTCTGGAAGGAGAGGTGGTACTGTCAGAGAATGGGAGTGAGAAGGGAACTCCAACCAAAGACAGACTGAGGAAACTGCCTCCCTCCATGGCTAAAACTAACATTCAGATTCTGGCAGGACCCGGGACTTTCTCTCCCTTCAAGACCACCATGAGCGTGCACCCATGTGTGGCTGTCAAACCCATGGTTATACAGGAACCAACCATCCTCTCATCACCTACCAAGACCAGCTTCATGAAAGACCCAGGCAAATTTAATGCACCGCTTTTAGCTTCTATTTCCAGTGAGATGAGCTTTGAAGACCCCTGGTTGAAACGCGGCATGGAGGAGGGGAGGTCCAGGGAGCTTGTGTGTGAAGTGAAGCCAGGGAAGAGGGAGGTAGAGCATACGAAGAGCCAGGCTGGAGGTGGGACTGGAGACCACCGCAGCTTCTGCAGGGATGGTAAGCAGGGCCGGACTGGGATGATAATTGGAAATCTAACATCAGCCCAGGCCAATCGGCACACATCTACTAACCGCTTTATGGAATTAGTTTTACTATTTATACCAGTAACATACTTCTTCAAAACACATTTAAAAACTGCCTTCAGTTTCAAGAGTTCCATAATTTCTTCCATAATTAAGTAGATACAGTAGATAAGTAGATTCTACAAGAATAAACATTATAATTTTTCTGAAATGTTTTGGCATTTACTCAGCCATGGCTGGACTTCTGTTGATCATCATCAAGCTCTGGTATAGCTCTGATTAATTGGAGGTATTTACAGGAAAGAGTGTACAGGTCTTAACTTGCATGCATACGCGTCTCCTGCCTTCCGACATAGCATGCTTTAGTGTTGATGCCAATTATTAGTTTTTAAAAAGAGAGTATAAACTCTGCAAGGACAGTTATGATATCATGATGCGCTGATGGTGAGAAACCATCAAAATAAAAGATTTTAGAGGATTCTTAAATTAACTACATGTTCTGTCTTATTTGCTATTGTTCTATCCCAGGTGGAGATCATGGCAGCTCAAGTTCAGGTGGTGAGCTTGTGTCGTCTCCAGATTCTTTTAAGAGGGTGGTGGATGGCTGTGAGATGGTCGCTGTTGTTGCCCATGGAGAATGCCTGACTAGCATCTACAGCCCAGATATCCACCGTACTGCCAGTCTACCCCGCGGCTGGCACCGTCTCAACCGCCATGATGGCTTAGATAACGGAGTCGAGTACCGTAACCTCGGTGTCACCACTTCAACTCCCTGCAGTCCCCGTGCCACACTGGACCGCCGAGGATCCACCGGAAAACAAGGCTTTTTCTCCCACAAGAAGGGGGGAATCCCACCTCTACCGCCGGTACGGAAATCCAGCCTCGACCAGCGGAACAGGGCGGCCAGCCCTCTACACCAAACCAGCCACATTGTCTCATTACTGGGCAGCTCAGTAGATGATGCAGGGGTATCTGGATGTGGCACCGCAGGTGTCAGCAGACAACGAGGCTCCAGCATAGACAGCAGTAGACTTTTCAGCGCCAAGTTGGAACAGCTGGCAAACAGAACCAACTCTCTGGGTCGGGTCCACAGCTCCCACGGTGGTTCCCACCACTACGACTGCTTCTCTCTGGAGAGGGGTGGCAGCCTGAGGGGGGGAGGAGGAGTGAGGGGCGACAGCACCATGCCTCGGACTGGCCGCAGTCTCACCCGCGCTGGATCCGTATCTTCTCCTACTGGAAATGGCAGCAACCCCAGTTTCAATGCCAGTCCCGGACCAGGCAGCGCTCCACAGTCACCAGTCAAAACCAGCAGCCAGTCAAAGATCTCAGCGGTCAGCAAGCTGCTGATGACCAGCAGTCCTAAGGCCAGGAGTCTGTCTGCCTCCAGCACCAAGACTCTGAGCTTCTCCACCAAGTCTTTAGGCCAAGCCACCAGCCGCAGCTCCAGCCTTCCTCCTAATGGAAAGGTAGGAAGGAATATTTCTTTAGTGTAAAAAAACATGCTTTGAACACCTGTAAACTCCATAACTCTGCTCATTACACAAAAGTAGATGAACTACTCAATTTTAAAAAAGATCAGACCTTCTTGCTTGAGCTCTGTCAGTTTCTCATAAGATAAAACACACAACACATTCAACAATTACTCAATACATATACTTCAAGGTGTCATGGCCTTTGTTTCTCCTTCCACCCACCTCAGCCATTTCTCTGTTTCCTCAGCCCCAGAACTCAGTCCAGAGCCAGGGTCCAGTGCAGCAGCAGGGACCTTCCCCTGGATCCTGGTCTACCCAGTCTTTGAGTCGCAGTCGAGGTGGAAGCCTGGCTGCTAAGCTGCCTCTGCGAGCTGTCAACGGTCGAATCTCAGAGCTCCTCCAGGGAAGTGCAGGCTCCCGTACCAGGAGTCATGCCCAGGGAGGAGGCACAGACCCAGGAGAGGAAAGAGGAGTTGGAGGAACAAGGTAAGTCAGTTTGACTTTTGTTGTTTTACATTTCAAATATTGAGCAGGACATCCCAAACAAAGAAAATTACAACAAGTGCAAGAATCATAGTGGTCTTTATTTAAATTGAGTTCATTTGATGACAATAAATATGATGCCCAAGTAACATCAGATTTTGTGTTATGTAAGAATATCATGATACAAGCTTCAAAACCCACAGTTCAACTTCCATCAGGGGAATTTGCTGCATGTGATGCCTGCTGCTCTCTTTGTCAACAATCAGCTAAAAAAGGCAAAATGCCATTAAAACAAATTCAGAAGATAACCTGTGGTTTAACCTATTTTGTCCTGTTTTCCTGTTCTTAGTGGAGGGGGAGCTGGAGCTGGAACTGGAGCTGGAGGTGGTGGAGTTGGCCTGGGGGAGGAGAGGACAGTAGTGGTCCAAACGCTGCCCTCTCCGTACAGTAAGATCACAGCCCCCAGAAAACCACATCGCTGCAGCAGCGGCCATGCTAGTGACAACAGGTACACTCATTGAGGAATGTCAGATTTCACATTGACACAACATACTGTTGGTGCTGCTTAAAACATTTGATTGTTTGATTTTACCTTAAACTGCGATCTCATTTTGCCTCTAACAGCAGTGTACTGAGTGGCGAGCTCCCCCCGGCCATGGGGAAGACGGCCTTGTTTTACCACAGTGGAGGCAGCAGCGGCTATGAGAGCATGCTCAGGGACAGCAGTGAGAACACAGGAAGTACCTCCTCCGCTCAGGACTCCCTCAGTGAGCACAGCTCCGCCACCACCTCCTCCAGACGGAGCTCCAAGAGCAGCAAGAAGAGCAGGAGCAACACAGGTCACAATTAAACATTAAAACCTGTTTTCTAAGTATTAATGACCTTTTCAGTGAATTAGATCATGAATGATTATTGCTTAACTTCTGAATCAGTGAACACAACCCCATGGCAAATGCATGGTCTTTCAGCACTGAACTTTTAGAGCTTAAAAGCACCTAAACAGTATTCTTTTATTCTGAAATCCATAGAGGTGAAAACCTTGACAAAACACGATCAGAAGACAGCTAAAGCTTAAAAAAAAGAAAGAAAGAAAGAAAGCGAGATAGCGAGATAGAACTGATTGAAAGAAAGGGATAGACCTCTATGAAACAGCTCAGTGAAAAAGCAATGATCAGGTCAGTGCAAAGTGAAGAAAGCTGTGGTTGCAGAAGGAGCCAGGTAGGAAAGGTGACCCTGACCACCCATCTGTGAAATGGTAAAGGGAATCTGCTGGTGTGGGCTGTAATGAATATATATTCACCAGAACCCCACACAGAAAGGCTGCTAATGTGCCCCATCAAATTACTGTCCGCTGGTTAACTATGAGGATGGATGTGTGCATAAAATCAGATTGGACAGGGGCAGCTCTTCCTGGTGTGTTTTAAACTGGAGCAACACTCTCCATCCGTGTGTGTACTGGGGCGCAGTCTCACCTCCTGCCACGCAGCATAACATCTGGATTTATTCTCATTTTTCTTTGACCACAACGGATTCTGTGCTTCAAAGAGAGCACTCGCTGTCAAACTGTCACAGGAAGACACAAAGGCAGAGAGGATTACTCTGTTTGTTGCACATGTTCAACATGGATACAACAATTCAGTCCCAGTTCAGGCAGACAGAGTATAAATAGTAAGAGGAAGAAAAGGCAGATGTGCCACAGACTGAAGCGACTGAAATGTTAATCACATCTCCAGCTGAGTCTCTCTTTGTGCTTGATTTCCATTAGATTGGATTCACAAGCTCTCTCTTATCTTTTCTTCCGCGTCTCCTCCTCTGCTCGTCTTTTTTCATCTCTTCCTCTCACACATTTTCTACCTCATTCGTCCAGCCCTCTCCCCCCTTGCTCCTGCAGACCCTCATTCTTTCTCCGTCCACTTATTTTCCACTTCCTTCTACGTAATGAAGTACAAATGTCTCTGCTTGACCTCTCAGTGCCACACTGAGACCAAAAGACAGCTGCATCCTTATTAAAACCACCACTTTCTCTGTCTCCTCTCTCTCCTCAACCTTATCTCGGGGTTCCTGGTGAATCTGATAACTCTCATTCCGGTCGACATGGCTGGCAATTTCTATGCAAAGCATGTGTACACGTACGAGTGTGTGTTCAATCTAGCGTAGTGGGCAGATTAGAGAGTGACCTGCAGCTGTTATCTACGAGCTTCATGAACAGAGTCGAAACTTTTTATCTCGCTTCACACTCCATTATCTGTTGCTTGTTCCCTTTCTGCTTTTTCAATCACTCCGTACTTTCCTTTTGTTCTTTCCTCTCTCCAGGGATTAATCCATCTCCCTCTCCTTTCTCTCTCACCCATCTCAAACCTCAGTTTATAATATTCTGCTTTTATGTCCATGTCACATCTCCCTCTTTCCCTCTCTATTCTATGGCCTCCCTGTTGAGCATGAGGACATTTAAGTTGTCCTTCATCTACTGTGTGACTTTAGATGCATCCTGAATGGCCCTGTGTAACTTAAGGGTGAGAAAACACCACTAAGCCATGTGGGCCCACCAACATGTGGTATGTTAGGTATGTTACAGGTCTGACTGTCTAAAGGTCTGTTCAGGTGGCTAAAGCCAGGAGACATTAGCTTAGCTTAGCATATAGACTGGAAACAGGGAGAAGAGCTAGCTAAACATCCAAAGGTAACCTAGCAAACCTCTAATTATCACAAATAAAGAAGTTATTTCTCATTTGTTGGACCAAAACAACAACTGAAATCTAAAAACATCAGTTTGTTGTTTTATGGGTGGTTATATACCAGAATATTTCTTGGCCGGGTGCAATGACTTCCAAGAGCCTTGTTGATGCTGTGAGGTTACCAGGCAACCAGCAGTCTTTTTATTAAGCTAAGCTAACTTGCAGTAGCCTTATATTGACCGGACGGGCACGAGAGTGTATCAATCTTCTCATCTAACCCTCAGAAAGAAAGCCAGTAATAATAAAGTTAATCAAGATTTGCCACTGACAAAATGCACAACTCACTACAAGAACTACTTCCTGTTTTTCATGTATCTATATGAGTGTTAGCCTGAATATGCAAGTTTAAGGGCTACAGTATGTAGGATCAAATGTGTTTGTGTGTCTGAAAACACTTCTGCTAAACTCTTTTTTATGATCTTTGTCTGGTTTGTTCTTTCAGGCCTCCAGCGCCGTCGCCTGATCCCAGCACTGACCTTGGACTCCTCTTCATCCTCACCTTCTCACCGCTCCTCCAAACAGGCCATCACCTCCTCTTCTTCCTCATCCTCCAGCCCAGGTGCATGCTGGGTAGATGGTCCACTGGGGCCCCCGGCTCCCTCGAACATCAGGGGCGCGACTGCAACGACAGAAGCCTTTGAGATCAAGGTGTACGAGATAGATGATGTCGAGCGACTGCAGAAGAGGAGAGACAAAGGAGGGAACAAGGTGAGGGAGAGAAAGGAGGCGTAAACGCACTCACATACAGGAGGGCCGTGAAAAGAGAAAGATAAGGCGAGAAAATGGGTGCAACAGAAAAGGAGGAAGAAAGAGAGAATGACAGTGTGGGGGAAAGCATTTAGAAACAAAAGAGGGAGCAGAGGAAGCAGGAAAGGGTTAAAGAAAGGAGAAAGTGTGCGAGGAGAATCTCCTGTGTGGTGGTGACTAGGATGTGGGGGAAGAATTCAAGAAGCTGGAGAGCCAAAGAGCGGAAAAGGAGGCCCAGAGGGCAGGAGGCATATTGCACTTGATGTCAGTGAAACTGATATGAGCAATAATAGTGGGAGACATTAAAAAGCAAGGAGTGTCCCGTTGGACACTGTCGGCAGGAGCTGGAGAAGAGCAGAGACAGAGGAAGCTGTGGGATCTGAACAGCTGCACGTGTCAATAAGAGTTTTAAAAATACAACAGTAAGGCTTTTCACAAAATGAATGAATCAACAGCAGCACTAAGTTCTATATGAACAGTGAGATTTTTTTCCCAGTAAATCTGCATTGTATTTCTGCCTGTGTCACTTTCAGAGTATTTTTAGAAATGATTAAAAATTCCAAAGATTTAGCAGAATAAAGAGTGGTAGAGCAAGACTCTAATGCAAATGCAAATTAATGCACAGTGCAGGTTTTTGGGTGTCTAATCTTAAACCTTTATGTATTCAGGGGAGGGAGCATTGTGAGCTTTTGGAAAGACAGTGAGAGAGAAAACCATGAAATATAGATTTTCCCTGCAGCGGCCGTAAGAAAGCCACTTAACCCCCCGCTGCTCCAGTGAAGCTGCTCAGTGTCCGAAAGCACTCGACTGCGGTCACACTGAGAGGCGATGAGGTGTGGATGTATGGAACTGCGTGAATGTTCAGCAGGCTGCTCCTGACAGAGGGCCATGTGTGTTTCACCACACACTTCTGTAGATAACTAAAGGCGAATAAACAAAATGTCTGTCCGTCTGTCCCCCGTCTGCGTGTCAGGAGGTGGTGTATGTCAGCGCCAAGCTCCGGCTGTTGGAGCACCGTCAGCAGAGAATCAGTGAAGTCAGAGCCAAGTACCAGTGTCTGAAGAAGGAGCTGGAACAAACCAAACAGCACCTGATGCTGGAGCCACACAAATGGACCACTGAGTGTAAGTAGGACTCTGGCACACGCACAAGTGTGTGTGTGTTTTATTCTTATTCATATTCTTTATGATAACCAATGTCTAAAAAGCTTGTCAAAGAATAAGGCTGGTGTTCACATCGAGTCGTATCTTTTCTCTGCCTGTCTGTCCAGTTGAGCTACAGCAGGCCTACGAAGTGGACTCTCTGGAGTATCTGGAAGCTCTGGAGACTGTGACAGACAAGCTGGAGACCAGAGTCAACTTCTGCAAAGCCCACCTCATGATGATCACCTGCTTCGACGTGTCCTCAAGACATCGGTAGACAGATGGAGACATGGACAGACAGAAAGACAGACACACAGCTGGACGTTTGGACCTTTTGCCCCCTGATTAATCACCTTTAGAAAATATCTCCTAAGCTAATACATCTCATTGGATGACTGGATAGTTGGAAGCAGGGATACAGGGATGGACAGCGCTTGATCCCGCATTCTCTTCCTCGTGTCTCCTCCCGATGTGAAATAGTCAAAGGGACAGATGGATTGAGAGATGGAGGGATGAGAGGAATGGAGATATATAGAGACATCTAACAGGCCGACAGACAGATGAGTCCATAGATTTTTTTTTCTCTGGGCTTGGACACAACCTCAGAGACAGCCATTAAACAGCTTCTCATGGACAGCTAACTTTGAATCAGCTGCCCAAAGGGGCTGATAGACAGTTGTGAGACTGAAAAGAAACATCAAACATGCCACACAGTTTCCAGAGAAGTGAATAATTGGACTGCTGAGACATCTCCTAGACTGAGTCAAACATTCAGGAGTGTATGCAGAGGAAAGGAGAGAACAGTCTCCCATCATTTAAGAAGAGCACTTTTAGAGTTTACGCAGTGGAGACTCTGGCTGTGACTGCAGAGTGCTGACTACAGAATGGCCTGGTATTGTTGTGCAGTTAATAAAAGAGACTGACAAGAGAAAGACGAAGGGACAAAGAAACATGATTCAGATAAGTGCCTTGTGAACATTTCCACGATACCAAGACCAGTTCTCTTTCTCGCTGAATTTGTGTACATGCAGTAAGTATGGTGCTAGCATAGAAATGAAAAAACGCAAAAGATCAGTGTCCTTGGAAAATCTTTGAATTTATAGCCATTTCTAAATGTGATGTTTTACTGTGGGTCGATGTGTCACGATATCATGAACAAACCGATGCTGTGTGTTTAAATGGTCTTTGGTGCAATGATGTGAGAGGAGCCTAAATTTAAACTGGATCCTGGAATAAAAGAGTTAAAGAAGACGATGGAGACTAACACCAAGTCCTCTTTAGAAACTGTTGCAAGGACCAAGAGTCAAATTTAAAAAACTGACCTTTTTTTTTTCTTCAAAGAAACAAAAAACAAAACAAAAAACAGGCTAGTTTCTTGTGGTGGCTGTTTTTACTTTGACTTCACTCACGAACAGAGCACATCTGTCTTTTGACCCTCTGGGGCATACGTACAGTACGCCTGCCCTGATACACACGTGATGGCTTTTTCATGTTCGCAAAGCAATGAAACGTTTGAGTCGCCTCGGAGTGGAAATGTTTTTTCTCTGATCCAGCGTGACGTACATCCATCGATTGACTCGACTGACCGTCAGACTGACTGACCGTCTGTTACTTGTATCCGTGTTGTTCTGCTCTTCTCTAAAAGAAACTGAATGATTCGTCTATGTGTGTGTTTTATAATAAGGTATCCTTTTTATGTGTGTGCAATGGGACCATGTAGAGACTGTGTACAGTATGATGGGAGGATAATGGACATAGGTTCAAGATATTTAAGAGTGAATTATGAGGACGACACACGTGCAGGATGAGCCCATTCATGTACAGTGTTAAAAAAAACAAAAAAAACCAAAACATTTTTAAGGCCTGTTTCATTGGAACAAAGTAGTGAGTTTAGACTGGAAATACTTATTTGAGACTTCAATTGTGATCACAAATGGACTATTTCAATAGTTCCACTATTGTCTTTTACTTAAAGGGCACAGACATTAAAAAGGAACAACTAAAAATACATAAAGGAATGAAAGCGAACTAAAGAAGGAAAAGGATGACGACCAAATTAAGAGGCAAACACCTCTTCCTGGTTCCATTTTTTTTTTTTTGGACACGTCTGATTTGTTAATATTATTATCTATGGTGCTTGAGATGTTTATGATCTAAATGTTTGTACAAATATAAATATACGAAAAAGCCTGTTTCCCTCTGATATACAGAACAATACCCTTCAAATGCTTCTTCTACATCGCCGTCGTCACGTCTGTTCCCGCAACCCTCTCCTCTGAACTTCTTTCACGCAGCAAGCAGAGAGCATTCTGGGAGATCCTGTTTGTTGTCTGAGAGGTTCAAAGAATAACAGACACTGACTGTAATTATATTGGTGTGATTTGTCAAAGCGTCATAGTGCTAAATTTATCTTTATCCCGATAGGACAGCCTCAGTGTTTATCTTTTCCACTGGACTGACACAGAAACAGGAAATGACTTCAAGTGTTTTGATCTTCTCCTGGCTGCGTAGAGATGTAACAGCCATTCATTTTGTGTGGCGTACACCTGCAGTGACAGCCACAGGGTGATCTAGTGGGAAATTACCCCAGAAACTAAGATGCTTTTGACAGACTGGACCCATGAAGCGTTTCACAGGAGGCGGGTGAAGTAGCTCAGTGACATCCCTGATCATTTAAGTTCACCGCGCCAGTCATGAATGAAGGCTTATTTATTTGAGCTCAGGAGAGCAGAGTCACTTATTATTACGTTCCTATTTATTTACACCTTATGATCTTAAAGGTTACTATGCATTTAAGAAAAGGAAAACAAGAAGTGTATATACTTTGCTGAGCCCATGTCATATATAAATATATATACTGTACACATATCATATATACGCTCATTTTTATTTTATATATTTTCTGTTTCGGTTTCAGTTGCTCCCGTTTTTCCCGTTGGAGATTGTAATGGGTTTGGGTTTCCTAAAACATTCACATCCAGGGGAGTTAATGTGGTTCAAGCACAACAGGGATTTCATTCAGTTAAATACAGACCAGAAGTTACAAAGGATTTTTTACATCCGAGGAAGAAACCAGTTCAGTATGATGACAACTGTGTTGTTTTAAGTGAAAAGCCAGTATATTCTGCAGTATTAAACGCAGCCTCGTGTAATCAGCAGTGGGTGTTTTGGGAACCCAAACCTCTGGATGAGTGAAACGGCCTGTACTTGTTTCCAGATTTAAGATGCTATGTGTGCGGTTTCTTCCTTGATGTGTCACTGCCAAATCTACTGTGGTAGCGCTTTATAATTCTAGCAATAATTGTGACAAACACTGGAGGTTTTAGTGGCCCCATACTGTTTATAATAGTCCATGTAAACTTTTCAGCAATAAGCAAGCATGTTAAAAGGGATGCACTCATTGTCTGGTGCTTTAAATACAATTACTCACCAAATGCCATCTGTTATATCAGGTTGGAGGGCAAACAAACAGTCTAATGAACAGATTGACGTATGTGCTGTTACGTGTTTTTGCTGGAGTGTTCAAGAATTATAATGTGTTATCTGGAAATCTGACACATAGCATCTTTAAGTTCTTAAGGAGTTTTGGGTGTTCAAGTCTGGATCAGACCACATTTTCCAAAAACAGACTTTATCCGTTGCAGTAAGACCAGCTAAAACCAGCTGCAAGACAGTCGGTCAGTGGTTGGAAAATCTCTGTGTAACTGATTAAAACCAGTTGTTGTGTCATTTACAAGTGCCAATCTGTTAAGGAGAAGAATGAGTTGTTTCCTATGAGAATTAACCAGGTTATGACACGATCAGTGCAAACCACACAATATGGAGCGTGAGAGTTTCACTGTGTGTGTGTGTGTGTGTGTGTGTGTGTGTGTGTGTGTGTGTGTCTCGTCTCAATGATTTACTGTTTTTGAGAAATGTGGTCTGACACGTTGTGATGATGGAAGAGCAAGATGGAGGGATGTAAATAAAGAAATGTATTGAAAGAGTTTCTCATCTGATCTTTCATTCTTTGATCAATGAATAGTCAACAAAGTACCAGCCAGACAACCAACATGTGGTCTGTGTGTGTCCCAATGAAATGCCCACATTTTGCATTATGACTCAAACTCAGAAGATCTCCTGTAAATATCGCTGCAGGCACCTGCATGAAGTTTTGTTCCACCTTTAAATAACTTCTCTCAATGACAGGTTATTGGTTTTGGGGCTCCTGTGTGCATGTGCAGAAGCCACATGGATACAATATGAGGAAGTAGTTTTGGTTTTGTCGCACAAGACGTAGTACACACTCTGTATTCTACTGTTGATCGCTGCAAAGCTTCAGTGACTCATTTGTTTCATGTGGGATTTGTGATGATCCACTTATTTCTGACAGGTATGGCCAAACTCTGTCACACTGGTCTCTTTGACTGAATCGGGGAAAGACAGATGAGCTCTGAGAAACTTCTTCCTCTGCAGGCTCCTGTTTCAGTCAGCTGACTTTGCCTGGAAACTAAAATCTTGTGACAGATGCTATCACCTGAGATACCTGCCACATGTTGTTTTTTCAAGGGAATAATTGAAAAGTTTCTTTCCAGAATGATATATCCATGATGAAATGACCCAAACTCCCTCACCTTAACACGTCATATTCTTATTGGCTCATGAATTCAAGGTAGCTCTTGTAAAAGAGAAATATAGTAGAGCAATTTGGGGAAAGACTCACTTCCAAACACCAATGTCGGCTCTGAATAGGCTTTCTGATTTCCTCTAACTTCACCAGGATGTCACAGGAAGTCTGTCTGTATCCTGTGAAAAAAAAACAAAACAAAACACGCCATGTTATTTTACATGTAGTGCCTCAAGGAAAAGTGCAGGACTTTCAGATCCAGAACATGTTTTGTACTCGATGTCACTTAATTTCCAATGCACTGTGTGTGTGTGTGTGTGTGTGTGTGTGTGTGTGTGTGTGTGTGTGTGTGTACGTACCTTTACTAGCCTGTAGGCAGCTTTCTAGGTGACATATTGCCCTGTTGAGCCTGCTTTGATCACCCGTGCACAGCAGGGAGCAGGAAGAAAGAGGGAGAGAATAGATGAGAGAAGAGAGAATAATAAAGGCAGCAAAAGGGAAATGCAGGGAAAGAGAGAGCAGATGTGTGCAAGAGCCAGAGAAATAAGATGGGCGAGGTTAGAGAGGATACAATAGGGAGACAAGTGGATTCAGGTAGTAATTTCTGACAAATAATATGCAATCATCTCTCATCAAATGGACTATTGCTCTCTTTTCTGCCCTCACATATCTGCTAAAATTAGTTCAGACAAGCGAAAGTTGAATTCATGCTTCAATGCTTCTTATAATATGATGAACTCCATGATCCAATGGTCACTGAGACATTTCGCTTATACCCACAAGTGACCATGAAAGTCTACAAAATTCTGTGCCGATCCATCTGGTAAATGTTACTGCATTTCACAGGATAAGTCTTAACTTTGACCTGCTGGCAGCACTGAGAGTCAGGGAAACACAAATTAGCGTCAGTCATCATCTGTGGATGGTGAACGTTTGCAGCAAATTTCAAGGCATTTCCATCCACTCTGGAACAAGGCAGTGGACTGACAGACAGACAGACTGACTGACTGACAGACAGACTGGTGTTGGCATCCCTTGAGCCACAATAACAGGCCTGAAAATCACTACAAAAGAAACAAGCAAAGCTCAGTTCAAAAAGGGGCTGATATTAAAGTTTAAACGTGTGCAGCTGCAGCAGACGCAGTCACCCTTCAGCTCAACAGTCCTTTGGTTTTAAGAGCCAGCTCTGATTAGGAAGAAGCTCAAAGATGAAAGAAAGATGGAGAGGTGATTAGGCCATGATGAAGACGTGGGCTTCACATGGAGATATGATTTAGTCTTGCTTTTTCATTCTAAAGTGAGCCTACCCATGAATATATGGTAAGATCCATCAATTCCTTATCACTGAACCTTCAAACAGAGGAAGATAATCGAGACATGATACCAGGGATAAAATCTACCGTCTCTGGCTGTTATTGCACCTCGAAACAGCAGAATCTCTTTGTATAAGGAACGAGCCGCTGAGAGGGGAGAGGAAGAAAAGGCAGATTCCTATGAATTGGTGATTTTGAGCACTTGAAGACTCTATTTGTAACTTTATGAAGTGGCGTATTCATGCATAGAATGTAAAAATAACTGACCAACGTTATGAATGGGAAAATTTTAAAATAGCTGTCTTCGAATGTCAATCCTTGATTTTCAGTGGCTTTACATGTGGATTACAGACTGTGGTAAATTAAGTACAGCTGCGATAAGAATGACGAAGGCAGGTGGGAAGATAAAGAGGGTGAGAGAGGGAGAAATGATAGAAGGGAGAGAGCAAACAGAGCGCAAAGGTGAGGTGGTGCAGGGACGAGACACACAGAGAGATGAGCGGGAAAACTGAAAATGCAGGAGAGTAAATGGCGGGAGGGTGAGCGAATAAGATGGGTTAAAACCACTCGGTGTCCTTTTTTTTTGATAGGCTTAGGCTGCCTGCAGAGACACGCATCGAATGACAGAGATGAGCCGTCAACGAATAGTGGATTTAATTTGAAAGCCTTTGGAGAGCGAGAGAGACGGAAAATGGGGGAGAGAGACAGTGGGTGATGGAGGGGGATAGACAGAGGGTTACGGTTAAGCGATAGCAAATCGAATTTGATGGCTGTTAAGGGTTGAGGGAGGAGAGAGGGGGGAGAGAGAGAGCAACAGAGCCAATGAAGTGAGTAATGGAGGTCTGAACAGCAGGACAGACTCTTCCACAGACCATTCAGTCCACCAGTGTCATTACTACATTCAATCTTCACATTCATTTCATTTAATCTCCCCAAGAAACTCTTTCTTTCACACATCCATCCATCCATCCATCCATCCATCCATCCATCCATCCATCCGTTCAATGCTGCTTAACTGCAGCCAGGTTGAGGTGGCAGCAGGTTAGTCCAGATGTTCCTCCCCCCAGCAACTTTTTCCAGCTCCTCCTGAGGGGTCCCAAGGTGTTCATAAAACCAGTTGAGTTACATACAATACAATCTTTCCAGCATTCCAGTTGGACCTGCTTGGAAAATGTCCAAAGAAAGTTGCCCAGGATGCATCCAGATCAGAAGCCTGAAGCACCTCAACTCCAGGGTCTGAGCTCCTTCCTGTCCTCCTCTAAGGCTGAGCCCAGCCACCACACAGAGGAAACTTATTCCAGCCTCTTGTATCTCATTTTTTGGGGGGGGTTGCAAGGTAGACTGACTGGTAAAAGCTTTGTCTTCTGGCTCGGCTCTCTCCTCACCACAAAGGTTCAGGTACAATGCTCGCATTACTGCTGACGGCGCACCAATCTGTCCTTCTCACGGTCCATTTTACCCCTCACTTGTGAACAAGATGCTCAACATCACAGTCTGATGAAGCCAACAGAACCGCGCCATCTGTACAGAGCTCAGATGCAATTCTGAGGTCGCCAAACTGGACTCCCTCCTCCCCCTAGGTTAAGCGTCAAGATCCCTTCTATGAAATTCACAAACAGAATCAGTGTTGAAGGACTGCATGGTGAAACCCAACATCCACTGAAAATGTATATGACTTCCTGTGAAGAAAGATAAGTCGACTTCATGAACAAAAATGATTGATTGTAGTGCTGATATTTGACTTTCATGTGTTTTACTGTCTGTTGACACTACAGGTAATGTACTGGAGACCACACCAAGCCTCAAATATGACTTGCTGTCATAATTTCTGCAATTCTGAAATAATCAGAAATAATTAAAAAAACTAAAATACTGCGTCAAAGTGATTTTTGTGCTGAATAACTGAACAGAGAATAGTTCACATCTGACTGATCCAGGGTGGATGAAGGATTTAGAGTTTCCAACATGTCGGCTGTTTCAGTGGTGAGAAAGCAAAAAGTGTCAGAAGAGCAAAACCTTTTATTTGTAACCTTAAAGGAAACATATTATCCCTCTAATCCCCCCATAACCCACACACACACATACACACACACACACGGACACAGACACACAGACGCACACACACACACACACACACACACGGACACAGACACACAGACGCACACACACACACAGGCTCTCCCTGTCAGAGGAAATGCTGTCATCAGTTTGCAAACGGTAGAATTTTGGGATTAACATGGGAAATGTGTGTGTGTGTGTGTGTGTGTGTGTGTGTGTGAGCCACATTCCATCCCAGACACACTCTGGGCTTATCTTGGAAGTCACACACTGACAGTGTAACACAAAACAACAGGGATTAACGTGGGAAGTGTGTGTGATGGATATGTATGGAGGAGTGATGGATGTTTTGAAAACCAGACTTTACTAAAACAACACACACACACACACACACACACACACAAACACACACACACACACACACACAAACACACACACACACTCATCACTCATCTAGATGGTATGTGCAGATTAAACACAGGAGACAGAGGCTGACAGGTCCTCGTTCTCTCTCTCTCTCTCTCACACACACACACACATAAATTGCATATTTTGTATGTCAATAAACTTGACTTGGTAGGGATTAAAGAAACGAGATACATTGTGTTAATTAGAAAGCAGCAGGCATATTTTGGGACGGTGTGCAGATCCAGGCGAGCTGATTCCCTCTTCTTCAGTCTGGCAGCGTGATAAACTGGCTAATCACCTCCTCGCTCTAGATTTCTAGTAATGCACAGACATGAGATTCATATTTATTTTCTCAACTTACAGTTACCAAATATTCAAGGATTCCTTTGAAGGGATTGCTTGTAGATGAATTAAATAACGCTCACTGTTACTGTTGGGACACTGTGCTCATGATGCACTTCTACCATCACTTAGTTAGAATTTTGTCTTGTATAACAAAGAGACATTAAAGGTCCATGGTGTACCATTCAGGGTGATCTACTGGCATAAATGTAATATAATATTCACAGTTATGTTTGTGTATAATCACCAGAAAATAAGGAGAGTTGTGTGTTCCTTACCTTAAAATGAGCTCTTTATATCTACAGAGAGCAGGTCCTGCTCCACTGAGTCCGCCATGTTTCTAAAGAGGCCCTGAACGGACAAATCAAGCACTGGCTCTGGAGAGATCCTTTAGCCTCTTTCGTGTTTTTCATGGCCACCGCAGGGAGGAAGAGGAGATGCATTCAGCTGGTTGAAATCTGCAACTTCACAGCAAGATGCCACCAAATCTCACTCTGAGGTCAAAGCAATTTTATAACAATGACAATTCAACACAATGTGAGAAAAATGAAAACGCAGACAGTGGGACAAACTGATTTTAATTTATGACAATTCATTAGATGTTTTGGACAGAAGGTAAAATTTCTCCTCTTCCTGTTCATATTCCAAATCTGTATAAAACTGATGGCTGGGACTGTTGAAGCATCAAATACATTGAGACCAGAAGAAATTAGGAGAGAAAATGGAATTAGTCCACTACGTTACAAAAGTCCTGTAGCAGTTTATTGTTTTTGGCGGTGGAGGTGAGGGTGGCGGTGGAGGTGAGGGTGGGGGTGGGGGTGGGGGTGGGGGTAGAGTCAGTGACTGCTGGATGACAGCTGAACCATCTCAGTACGACATTCCTCCATCTTCATCAATAGATCAGTGGTCATGGGGTGATCATCTCCGTGTGTTAGCTTTATGATTTGATAGGCCTGGAAAGAGGAAATGATCAATAATGGACAAAACTATACAAATAAGACTGTCACTGTACTAAATAGCACTGAGCTTTTGTGTGCCCTCCATCACACCTGTCTGAACGTGTCCAAAGCATCCTCAATGTGCTCCAGGTAATGTTGCAGCTTTCCGACTCTCATCAGCTGGACTCCGTGGACCGGATGGGGATCAGGGTAGTATTGTCTTTAGAAAGGAGAGAGAGAAAGAGAAGATGAAGACGGAGGGAGAGACGCTGGTGAAAGCAGAGACTTTAAGAAAAAAAACTAAATGAAGCTTTAAATAAAGAAATAAATGAGAGTGTCTTTATAACCAGTTAAGTGGCTGTAATGCATAAAGGTAGGCCAACATCCTTTACCCCAATCCCACCAGCTCCACCTCCACCTCCTTCCAGTTCCTCCTGGAAGATCCATCACGACTTAATGCCAAAAATGCAGAAACGGCTTTCCCGGTGGTTATACACCACTTGATGGCTTCTATCAAGTACTGTTGTATTCCCATAGCAACCCCCATAAGACACCCCGAGGACACTCCACTCCAGTACCCTTGGAAGAGTAAAAAGCCGGTCCAATGTTGCCTGACCTGAATGGATTCCACAATACCTCCTCATGAATCTGAGCTTCAACAATCGTCCTCAATCTCCACTGCAGCACCGTGGCAAAAGCTTCCCCAAGGAAGCTGAGCACTGTGACACCCCGATAATTGGAGCACTCTCTCTGCTCCCATTTATGAAACATGGAGGCCAGCACAGGCGCTGTCCTTGAACTTCACATGACATGAAAATGACGAGATGACATTTTGGAAAGAAGCTGGATTGGCAGGATTTTCTTCTGTGCAGCTTTAGAAGGAATTTATGTGACTGAATAATTTGAAAGTGTGTGTATTATACACACTATAGGTATGCTGATGTCTGTTTCCCAGCAGCCAGAAAAGGCCAGCTAAAGCAAATTATGCACTGTGAAGTTTGAACAAGTTCAAATTTTGGCAAAACTTTGTAAAAAATGCACTGTAGCATTCACTTTAATTTGTCAGTTTGTTCTGTGTCTCTGAAGTCTGAGGCTGACAGTCACAGCAAGGACACCAGACAACAAGACAGATGATTAAACGGACAAGACAAAAAAAAAGCCTTGCCAGTCAGTGCCTGTGTGCAAGTGTGACGCATAAACAAGTGAGAGTGTGTGAGAAAAAGGAGGGTTTTCGTGCAAGTGTGCATTATGCATGCCTCTGTTTTTGTTGTGTGAATACACCTGCCTGAACATGTGGGTGTGTCTGCATGTATGTCAGACAGACAAGCACATCTAACTCTGCACATACTCCCATGATAGATGCACCGAACAAACATGCAGAAAGACACACAAACGCATGCTGTACATATACTCATACCACTGTGTGACTAGCACACATGCAAATGTGCTCAGACAAGCACGTAGGCAGTGTATCTGTGCTCCGTCGATCTCTGCATGAATATACTGTTTATTCTCCACAACACAAGCGTGCACATTGTCACCTCGCAGGGGCAATGACATGCAAAGTGTTGACTGAAAAGATTTTGATCATTCTGATCAGCCTGATCAATCCTGTGAACATTAAGAGACTCATTAACCCTAACAGAAGACACACACAGACACACATACACACAAAAGGCAAACATTGAATATCTGATCTATCTGTGTTTTTCAGCAGTTTGAAATGTATTCATCTTAAGTGTAAATTATTATAATTATTGTAAATTATGTGATAACTGAATTTGCATCCATTCGTATGCACATGGATACACACTGATGCTTAATGACCTTTGTACACACTGCGCATCCCACATAAATTATAAATGTACAGTGCATGCCATAAAGAGACTGTTCACACACACACACACACACACACACACACACACACACACACACACACACACACACACACACAAAGAACTGGGATATTGCTCTATCCCATAAAGATAAACACACATGGGGGACATTTAGGAAGCAGCTTTGTCGTTGGTAAACAGTGGAATTCTCAAAATGCTCATTTAGCCAACTCTACTGTCACTTATCGTCTTTTCTTCTCCACTCCCCCTCCTCTAATCTCTCCTTCCTTTCCCTATTTCACATCTCCTTTGCTTTGCTCTTACCTGTTTGTATCTGTGCTTTTTGCCCCGCTAGCTGCAGGGATTAAACTTGGTAATGTCTGCTGTGCTGCTCTCCTCCGCTCTACCCCCGCCGCCCTCTTAAGTCATGAATACACACACGCACACCAACGGTACTGTACGAGCATGCATGGCGCACACACAAAGATACGGTGGACTTGGAGCCATTTCACCCTCTATAACCTGGTGTATTTGCCAGATTTCACTTCTCTCCAGAGCAATAAGAGGGTTCAAGCCACCCTCGGTCCAATCGCACGTAAACACAAACTGCACAGCGTCTGCAAGTAACCGAGCATTAATCTTAATTGTTTCTTTATGGACTGAAAACAGCAACTCTCTTGTGCAAAAAGTTTTTACTCTTTGATTTAAAAGGAAAATCTGTTTTCTAAAGTGAGTGAAATCAAAGTTAATTAACTTGCAGTGGCTACAGCCAGAGTTATTTAAAACTCGTTTCCAGCACTTTTCACTCACAGCGCTAATGGCCCATTTGTTCATAACTTCAAGCCTAAACTGACAACTCTGCCAATTACAGAGGTGGAGCCCCGACCCGGTGCTTAAAATTGAATCATTAAGTTCGAAGACTAAACCAACAACATTAGTCCTCCATGAATAATAAGACATTATAATATTGATTTAATTACCAAGCCAGTGATACAAACTGCCATGACATGCAAACACACATCAACACCAATCTCCAATTATATTTCATCATTGCAAATAGAACCACACAGCAATTAAAATGATTTCATTAACTTGCTGTCTCCTTTTTTTTCCCCAGGAGAGCAAACTGACGGGAAATACTGTCTTGCCATATGCAGCTAGTTAGAAAGCCATAGCTCTTGGCTATGAGTAAGAGAGGGGGCAAGGAGGAGAAATGAATAGTTGTGGAAAAGTGTTGCATTTCCAGGCAAATGCAGTGGAACTAATGAGGCTGTTGTTTGGAACAAAAGATCCACGGCCATGGATGTTAGCAAGAAGGGAACATGGATTATCTTACTAAGTAGAAAACCGAGGAAGGAGAACGAAAACATGGAAGAAAGATTAGCTGTGAGTATTCTCCTTAATTGTGTTTTGTTTTCTGTCCAATGCAAGAGCAGTTTCAGCCCTGCATCTGCTACTAACACAAAGAACATAAAGATAAGCTTTAAATGACTGTTTAACGATATAGCCGACCCTTCCCTGTGAGACACATCAACCGATGCTGCAGTGTTTACATGACAGCACAGCCACTGGACTACCATCTCACAGTCATCTCCAGGCTTGTCTACAGCTCAGCAGTGCCTGCTCATGACCTGGCATGCCTCCTATGTCTCTGACTGTGAGCAAAGAGGGATGCTCCCATCTTACATCGCTTCGTTCTGATAATTAAAGATTAAACCTGTCCAGTCTTTAAAAGAAATGTGCAAAGATTTGAGAAAAGTCAAATGCTTTTACTCAGTTAATTCTTTACTTGATAATCATGTCACCCTTTGCAGCTCTAGATGCTCCCACCAACAGATCCATGAAGACTGACAATGCCGGTGCACTTCACTGGTCCATTGAGGCCACTGACGCAGAGGTCTGATGTGGCAGATTTCTCTCTATGAAACTGCAGGTGGTGCGTTTAGAGAGAGAAGCAATTGCTTGTTTGTCTGAGAGACAAATAAACTGCAAATGAATGGAGTGGTACAAGCTGAGAAAGTTTTACTCTCTATCAGTGGAGACCTGGGATAAAAACCAAATAGCTGAAGCTTTTCTTTATGTGCGTTCACGTATTCCTGAATGTTTGTGCGTGAGCATGTGTACATCAGTAAGATATGTGCAGCATGGAGACATTCAATAAGCCTGGCGTGTACAGCCTGCAGCAGGTGAGCCTTACTCGCACAGCGGCGCAGGGAAAAACCCTCTCCATACATCACAGACTGAAGAGAGAGACTGAAAAAAGTAGAGAGTGAAAGAAGAAAGGAATAGAGAATGAGGAGAAGAGCGGGAGAAAGAGAGAGATGGAGAACTCCTGCAGCTATCTTTCTTCCTCGCCATCTGAAGAGCCCAGAGGAAGATAGGAGATGAATATGGAGGATCCTCCTCCCACACTCGCTCACTTTTTTCTCTTGAATGCTGTTCTCGCCTCTTCTCTTTCATTCTTTTCCTTTCATCCTCGTCTCCCCTGTGCATTCCTCCAGTCCTCTTTTTGTCCATTTTCCTCATTTTATGCCTCCTTTTTTCATATTTTACAGCACTTTTTGACCCTCCTCCTTGTTGTTCTGTCACTCTCATTTCACTCAGTTTTGTCCATTCTTCTTCTTCTTTTCTCTGCACTCCTCTGCCCCTTTCTCATTTCTCACCTTCTTTCACCCCCCCCCCCCACTTCCATACCTAGCCCCTCTATCAGCTCTCTAAAACCAAAAACCCCCCGCAACCATCCCTCACTTTGGTTTCGCCTCCACCTCCTCAAGAAACATTTCTCTCAGTTTCTCTCTGCTGACACCAATCTCTCCATCCCCTTCTCCTCATCACCATCTCTGTCTTTCTCTGGTTATTTATTGATGGGCTGTATTACTGTGTGTCTCCTGTGGATATGGTGTTCTGTGTGTGTCTGACAAAAGAGAGCACGGCTATTCCACCGGAGCTCTGCCCTTCACACAAGATCGATTAGTCTTACACACACACACACACAAAAAGGAGGTGAGGGTGTGCAGGAGCTGGAGATTCTCATCCTGAAGAAAACTAAAAGTGTTGATGCACTTTGCTGTAATCTGACATGTTAATAAATCTAAAACTATGGACTTATTTAGAGTCTGTTTTTTCAGTAATTCCCCCCTTTACTAGAAGAAGTGCATTTATTATGAGATTTTATGTGTTTGCTCATTGTGTGAGCTACTGTGGTTTCCCTTTCATCTGCTCCTGCTCTCGTGTATTGCTTGTCTTCTTCAAGAACTCAACTCCTCTCTCATCTATATTCATACATTATACAGTATATCTGCTCTCTTCTCGTTATACACCGCTCTACACTGAAGTTCTCCTCTCTACTCTTTCATTCCTTTCTTGCCGCATCGTAATCACATGTTCCACACTTAAATACAAAATATTTTCAGGTCCTCACATCAGATAATTTAGACAAAAACCAATGATGCTGACTTGCCAGCCCAGATGTCACATTACATCTAGAGATTTGAAGACATTTAACTGGGCAGCCGGCTAAAGATACTCAACTACAGACTATGTTTTCTAAATACCAGTCCAGCAATCGCAGAGCAGCAGACAAACACGGAGCACCACAGACCTAAAATCTCTGTAACATCTAATGAGTGATGTGTCAGAGCTCCATGCACTGCGTCACTTCTCAGTGTCACCCGCACACTTTCATTATGTCCTTTATGACTTGTTGCTTGAGTTTGCTGTATTTGCCACAGATGTGTTGTCAAACTACTGAATGCGTCTCTCAGTTTGTTTTTTGCTTGCGTCTTATCTGTTTGAAGCTTTTATTTTTTAAATGTGACGTAGATGTTGCCATAGTGGTGGAGATGTTTTCCTTACTTGTGTTTTGCACAATTGCCTATAACGTCTGCAGTTGAAATGCATTGAGCTCTCTCAGGCACCGCTGATTACAATGACAAACCCTGAAATTTTCTTTCATTCTTTTCCTCTCCACGACGTCTTCATCATTTTTACTTTCTAAGCCAACCCTGTGGGCTTTATTCCCTCTCCACAGGATAACAGAATGAAATCCTTGTCTCCTTTATCAGGTCAAAGAGTCAAAACTGTCTCATTGTGAAATCTCCTCAGCGTTGAGTCTTCCAACACTTTCTGTGCTCATTCTGCACTTCAAACTCAAAAACAAGCAAAGAAAGGATCCATTTAATGTTAAAAGATCACTGTATACCTTTTCCCCATTACATTCTACTGTTCCTCTGCATTTCCTGGGTCTCTGCAGGGATTCTGTCTGAGAACCCCCCTCCCCCCTTTCAGACTGTGAAAAAATGATGGAGCTCAGTCTAAAAAAACATAAAATGCCATGTGGAGGCCCCGTAAAGACGATGAAGCCATCAGGATTGAGCAGCAGCCCAAATCTTTGAAGTAATAATCCACATTTGTAAAGACAGTAATGCAGAAGTCTGCTTTAACTATGGGAGCTGCACTTCAGATGCACTTTGGATGAATTACTCCTTTTCTTCACATTGCTGTCTCTACTAGAATCAGGAAGGAGAAAATCACTCAATCCATGTGGATATCCAGAATTACAGGCAGAGGAAGTTCAGTTTCCTTTAAATCTGAGAACATATAAGCCATCCATGGGTGAAACCGCGGTTTTTAGTTTTCCCCATATGGCAATACTCTCTCTCTCTCTCACACATATACACGCACACACACACACACACACACACACACACACACACACACACACAGTGACTCACCTGTATACTGGAAGTGTTTTCTCTCCATATCCCACAGCTTCCTCCCAGTGTTCCAGGTGAATGGAAGCATCTAGAGCCATATCTGTCATCCTGAGCTTATACAGATTTTCATCAGGCACGTTACCACCGACAGTTGATAACAGATGACTACTGCTCTCTAGCAATGTTTGCCAATCTGGAGGGTCAGTTAAGGAAAAGCAACATTCATACTGGATGCTGGAAAAAATACAAAAATTAAAGCTGTGCATCCATATCTCTTTTGTGTAAATTCATTAATATCATTTTGTTTAAAGACTCTACTTAATTGTTAATCTAAGAGGATTATGTTTAGCGACATAATTATTTAATGTCTGACACTTTCCCTGCATTCTGTTGTTTCATGATGAAAGTTGCTTAAGGCCAGATTTATGTACATGGGATAAAATAAGATAATCCTTTATTAATCCCACAGTGAGGAAATCTGCAGTGTTACAGCAGCATTGAGGAAAAGAAGCAAGATAAAACAATGTGACAAGTAAAGCAAGGCAATGGCTGAGTTCACATTACTGCACAAATGGAAACATTGACATTGCCCAGTTTAGTATATAATGATAGTGCAAACGATTGATTTGTGTGTGTAGTCCGATGGCTGATTGTAAAGCCTGACAGCAGCAGGATGGAAGGACCTGCAGTATTTCTACTTCACACACTGCGGGTGAAGCAGCCCGTCACTGGAGGAGCTGCCCAGTGCTGTCAGAGTGTCCTGCATGACGTGGGACATGTTCTCCATCAGGCACGATGGCTCTACGATCATCCTCCTCTCTCCCACCACCTCCGGCTGGTTGAGGGGGCATCCCAGGACAGAGGTGACTGTCTTAATCTCTTCCCTTCTTAAGTCTCGTCCTTTCTTATATAGTGCATTTGTGTTATCAGTCCAGTTCAGTTCATTTTTCAAGAGCACTTATAAAAGTCCAGTTCCCTGGATGCTCACTGGTGTGGAAGGACAGTGTTTGCACCTGTGGAAGTCGACCAGCTCTTCGGTTTCCCCTGCATTGATCTGGAGGCCACTCTGCTGATACCAAGCCACAAACCCCTGGGTCAGTTCCCTGTACTCCTGGTGGTCCCCATCTGTGATGAGGCCAAAGATTATGGAGTCCTTTTTTTAGGTGGCAGAATTGAGCCTGAAGGTTGCAGTGTAGAGTGTGAAGAGGAAGGGCACCAGGACTCTTCCCTGCGGGGTCCCTATGCTGCTGACAACCATGTTGGACTCACAGTTCTTTATCCTCACATACTGTGGTCAGTTACTGAGGGAGTCCATGATCCATGCTGTGAGGTAGTGCGCTGCTCCTGTGTGTTCCAATTTGTCGCTCAGAAGTGTGGGCTGTATGGTATTGAAGGCACTGGAGAAATCAAAGAACATGACTCTCGCAGTGCTCCCATTGAGACGGGGATCTATGCAGGAGGTCAGTGTCATCCTCCCCAATGCCAGGATAGCTGAGATGTAGAGGTTCCATTGATGGTCTCAGCGGGGGGTAAAAATGGACAAGAACCAGCCTCTCCGGGGTCTTCATCAGGTGTGATATCAGTGCACATGAAAGCACAGCACAGACTTGCTCTGTGCCTCCATCTGCATTTGAGACTAATTTGCATAGTAAATCAGGTCTTAACTCTCAACTGCCATCCAGTGACCAGAAATATTAATACCTCCACACAAATCCACTTTTGTATTTGTAATATTACATTCCTTTCACACATATTCTCACAGCATACTAATTAATCTATTCACTGATTGTACTTTGTTGGTAACTTGATTTCTATCTGTCACCTAACCTAAAATAAGTCTATTTGGATAAAAGCATGTCAGCCATCAATACCTGACTCTGAAATGTTCTCAGTCCCAACACAGTGCTTATGCAGTGCAGAGGCCTCGATGTATTTAATCATCATCCCACAATGCAGTAGATGATGGATGATGGCAAGGTTCAGTACCCACTGGCTGTCTAAAGGATACTGGACTCTGCTTTCAGTCCTTCCAGTCTGGGTAGAGCCTCCTTCAACAGGCGCCATGAGGATTCTCCCCCTGATAGCATGAGTTTGTCCTGGGAAGGAGAGGGGAAGAACCACCTGAACATCCACACTGACTAAGCAGACATTACTGTCCGAACTAACACACTCATGCACATAGTTGACCTACACACAGGCTCACACACAGACACATTACATAGGGACATTATGAGGAATGGATGCTGTGAAAAATGCTAAAAAAAACAGATAAAATAGAGTAAGTTTCCTATATTACAGCACTTAGAGTTTGCTCTGTGTGTGTGCGTGTGTGCGTGTGTGTGTGTGTGCGTGTGTGTGTGTGTGTGTGTGTGTGAGCATGCATTTGTGTGACAGCTTTACAGAGTACTGCGATTTAGTCGCTGGCAAAGTAGTAGTGATTCAAAAGAACTCCCATCATGCATTGTGTTTAAGTGTCCTTAATTGCAGGCTTGTCTGGCTGTGAAGGGTTAAAAAGAGAGATAAAGACAAACATGATGGGAGACAATGGCGAGGGGTGGTCTTTGGGAAATAAAGAACTAAAACATGCTTTGATGGTATATGTTGGGCAATAAGGATGTATGTCCTTCGTACCACACGCACGCACACAGACAAAGTAAAGTGACACACAAAAACAAATCCAGATCGACCCCAGCTTGTGTACGAGCTGTCAAGTCAAGAAGCAAAGCTGATTTTAAAAAAAGAGAGATTGTGGCTTCATGTGACTACTTTGTGATCTGGTTAGTGACCAGACGCATCATTTACAACCTAAACAATATTAAAGCAGGCTTTCCTATCCTAAATCTAAGATGATGTTTACATGCTTGTCAATGATTAAAAAAGTGAAACAGAGGAAAAAAAAAAACAAAGAAACAGTGTTCATTGATAAAACGAACACTTTCTTGTCTGAACACATCCACAACGCACACACACACACACACACACACACACACGCGTAGACAGAAAAATAACACACAAACACCATCCTCTGGGTTTGGTGTCAACAGTCATCTGTTGCCATGACAACTTTAGGTCACAACCCAGCAGCCTGCCACCATCATCTGAAGATTAAAGAAACAGAGGGGAGATGACAGAGTGTGCCAGTGTCTGTTTGTGTAGTGTGCACAACAAAGGTGGGTTGAATAAAATGAATGTCATTGTCCCAGAGAATCATCTGAGTGCTCACTCTTACCTTATCACACACACACACACACACACACACACACACACACACACACACACACACACATTTCTGAGTGCTGCTGTGTTGTGGTAGAGTAAGACTGAAGTGTCATAGACGACATATGGAGAACAAAGCTAGAGGCACAAGAGAAGGCAGAGGAAAAAGAAGAAGGAGAGAGGAAAATGAAAACATCCAGAAAGAGACAGAGAGAGAGAGAGAGAGAGAGAGAGAGACTGGAACGGAAAGATTGAGTGGATTCAGATGGATGGAAAAGAAAACTGCAGCTGAAAGACAAGATAATTTTTCTCATTTTTCAGGAGGTGGTCAGAGGGGGAGACAAGGGCAGAGAGAGAGAGAGAGAGAGAGAGAGAGAGAGAGAGAGAGAGAGAGAGAGAGAGAGAGAGAGAGAGGGAGGGGGAGAGAGAGAGAGAGGGAGGGGGAGAGAGAGAGAGAGAGAGAGAGAGGTGTGAGGAGGTGGAGCATGACAGAATGACGGAGAGGAAGAGGAGGACAGCAGGAGATAAGACAGAATGTGAAAGCGAAAGAGGAAAAAGGAGGAGAGGACAGGAAAGAGTACACTGTAACATGTTCTGCACAGACGACTAACCCCAGAAGCCAACAGCGGCAGGGCAGGAGTGTGGATGAGTGTGTGTCTGAGTGTTGTGCAATGTGTGTGTGCATGCATGTGTGTGTTTGAATGTCTGGTCATGTTTTACACATTTCAAGCAAGAGCAGTTTTTGCAGAGTTAAGAGGTGAAGAACTTTGGGTTATATTTACATTAGGGAAGAACTTCATACAGACAAATGTACATTGGAGTGTGAGTGTGTGTGTCTGCGTAACGTGAGAACTAACTTGAGAGTATTTCCCGACTTGAATCTGATTATTGAAGGACATTTTACTCATTTACAGCTGAAGCTTTTACTGCAGTTTGTCATAATTCACATAAGTCTTTCCTTTCAGCGCAGCACGCACACTGTGTCACGTGTGTTGTCTCATTTTATGCATCTACTTCAGCAAAGAGATCTTTGTACTGTGTTCAGGCTACAGTCCAAACTATATCTCAAAGCAGTATGTAGCATGAACGTGTCCACCACAGTAGAGTGAAGAGAGAGCGGTCAGGCATGATGTGGAACTTTGATATTGAAAAATAATTTGAAGAGCTGTCATCAGCCTTCTCTGGACTGTGCTCCACAGCAGGGAAACAGGAATATTGATAAGAAACATTTTAATTGGATAAATGCCTTATTCTGAGTGTTGCGCTGAGCTGGATCAATATATACTGTATGTAAATGAAGCCGTTAATATACAACCTGGATTCCAATGATTCTGTGTAAAACATAAAACAGAATGTGATTGTTTGCTAATCCGTTACGACAGATTTTTAATTGAAAACAATACAAAGACAATATTTCATGTTGACTCAGGAACTCTTTGTAAAACCAGTAAACACAGCTCATTTGCAGATTATTGCGTTCTGTTTTTATTTCGGTGTTACACAGCGTCCCAGCTCTTTTGGAGCTGAGGTTATAGCACATATGTTCAATGAAGAATGTGTAAATATTCAAAATCCTGAAAAATCAGCAGTGAATGTGACGATGGAATTTGTGTATTTGTGTCTTACTTTGTCTCGAGAGTCACAACGCTGACAGCGGCAGGTAAAATGATACTGGTCCTCCAGCTGTCTCTGTCGATCTTCAGTCAATGACAACGTCTCGATATAACTTATAGATAGCTGAAAACAGAGAGAACAGTTTTGGAATTTTATTTGTTTACGTTTTTCTTTGCCTTCATGCTGTATTTGCTGCACAATAGATCATAATTGAGTGCTGCAAGATAAATCATTTGGAGTTTAAATTGTGTAACTTGGGTTTGGTGGAAAGAGACGCTGTTGGACTAAAGAGTGTGTGCATCTTCCAGATGGCGTGGACGCATCTAATTATATACAGTCAGCAGAGATGGTGAAGTATGGAACACGAGGGAAGTCACTGCCAAGTTAGGAGGTGTCATCCTGCTTGCGTTGCAGTGATATTTCACTTGGGGACAATTTTAAGGACCACTTTAATGACATGAAATTAATTGTATCGCCGTCAACATTTATTACTACTAACAATAAAATTCAGACAATAACCGCAGTGATTTTATGGCCATGGAAAATATGGTTCTTAGTTTCAGATTTGTCTAAACAGCCTTCAGCATTGGCTCCTGCATCAATTACAACAGCAAATGAAAAACATTCAATAAATAATGCTCATAAAAACATGATCATAAAAGCAGAGGCAACATAAAAGCGGAGTCATACTCCATGTTGTTAATGCTGTGAGGATGCAGCGTGAGTGCTCTTCTCATACCTCCTCTTCAGGGTTGATATCCCGAACAGCTCTGAGCTGCAGTTTTGTTCCCTCAAACACCATCACGCAGTTTGGCCTACAGTCATGGTTTAGCAGAGATAAACTAGGAGAGAGCAAACAGGGTGATGAGGAGCAGGAGGGAGAGAGAGCAGCAGAGGGTGGGAGAGAGAGAGCAGCAGAGGGTGGGAGAGAGAGAGCAGCAGAGGGGGGGAGAGAGAGAGCAGCAGAGGGTGGGATGGGAAGTCAAAGAGAAGAGAAGAGAAGAGAAGAGACAGATCAGTGAGGAGGGAAGAAACAGTGATGGAAAGAGAGAAAGGAGAGGAAATGTATCTGCAGTTACGTGTTTAACTTTTACACTCTTCCTGGCACACCTGGTGTGTGTGTGTGTGTGTGTGTGTGTGTGTGTGTGTGTGTGTGTGTGTGCCCATGTATTACTCAAACCTGTTTACACAGTCACATTGTGGGGACTCACCTTACTTGTGGGGACAAAATACAGGTCCCCACAAGTAAGGTGAGTCCCCACAAGTGATGACAACCTCACGTGTGTGTGTGTGTGTGTGTGTGTGTGTGCGCACGCGCGCGCGCGCGTGTGTGTGTGTGTGTGTGTGTGTGTGTGTGTGTGTGTGTCTAATCACTGAGACCGATGTTGACCGAAGTGGTGATGTGTGTGCAAAATATTCAAGAAAGAGAGAGAGAAAAAAAACCAAAACCCACATGTCGAGTGACACATCTATCAGCTACGTCAGCCTGACTGTCCATCCTGTATCCAACTAGCTGTTAGAGGATTAACTACTACTGGACTCCTCATTATGCACATACAAGTGATGTGTGAGTGCTCAAACACACAGACAAAATGTTGAACACACACACACACACAAATACAGACAATTCCCTGTACAGTATGACAAAGTCAATACACTGCTCCTGTCATAACAAATGTCACTCTTCATCTCTTCCTCTGTGGCTCTATCAGCCTCTCTCAGACACACACACAGAAATTAATCAGGGAATGATGGGTACTCCACATCTGTCACAACAAAGGCTTTTGACACATTTCCCAAATTTATGATACATATAACTAATCCTCCCGCTCATCTGCACGCAAACTGACTGACAGCATCAGCTAAAAACACTGATGCCAAATACCAGTTCCTGTTTACACTTTGATTGAATCAAAGGATGCTTTTTTCCCTTAAGTTTGATTTTACCAATATTAATTTACTGGGTTTTATTAAGATCATAATGAAACAGCTTCGGTTCAAATTCTGGTTTTTATTAGCCAAAACATGTAAATATGCCTGCTGGAACAGCGTGACCCATCCTTGCACTGTGACCTTTAGCATTATAAAACTACACATCCCATCAAGTAATAGGTAGAGTAAATAATAGAAACACTGAAATTAGAGCACATAACTACACTGAAGAGTTCATACTTGTCTGTGTAAGTCTGTACTTGACGTGCATCTTTGCCAGTACTTGTTTGTAATGTCATGATTTTAGAAGTTTTTAAACTTCCCTGACCCGAGGAAAGACATTCACTGTCACTGCACACATGGCTGGGAAAAAACACTGAAGAGGTCTGTCTGCTTTTATCACCCCCACCATTAATGCTGCTCTCGTTTATCATATTCATGGAGCAAAACAATGGGTGCGAGAGATAACGACTGTGTGTGTGTGGGTGCATGTGTGTGTTTGTGCGTGTCGAGCCTTTGTAAAACCATTGGTAACCCCCTGGCTTTGTTCTACTGTGGAGAAGTTGCAGGTTGAATATCAACTAGAAATCAAGCCCTCCAAACGATGCTTTTATCCGATGGAGAGCAGCTCATTTGCATACTAATTAGATTAATTAACTAAACCGCATCTCACATTAACAATATCTGCGGAAACTAACTGTTGCTGTACATGGCGGGATGGAGAGCCAAATATCACATGGGTGTGAGAGCAGAGACGGCACAGCACTATTAATTGATATTTAATGAGGGAAAGGGCGAAATATTTCTTTCTCTTTGTTACTGTGTCTTTATGTTTTGGAGAGAGATTCTTGCTTTGCTGTGCAGAAGAGGTTCAACACGACACTCATGCTGCATATTTAAAAAAAAAAGAAAAGTCTAAAAGGGTTAATACATTTTATAGGAGCTGCACAAAGATTTAAAGGTGCCAGTGCATTTTCTCAAGGTATTCTCGAGGTACTCCTTCACTTCCTGACCTTGCATTTTGATGGCTTCACAGGTTTCAGCATCAATTATCTAGTTACAGTAAAGCATGAAAGTGTTACTGTTTAACAACACTACCAGCCTGAATAGAAACAGACTGCCATGCACTCGAAGGTCAATACTACTATCAGTGTTTTAGGTCTGATATAGATGATAACAGATATAGTCAATATACAGGTGTTCAGTATATCTAAATATGACCATTTTCATGACTGAGAGGTTTTTGAAAATGGTAAGAGCTGTAAAACCTCTGAAACTGCATTTAAAGCACAGTGCATGACACCTTTGGACGGTCTGCAACCCATAAACACGTCTTTGGTCTTTGCATCATCAGCTCTGCTCTTCTATGTATCTCTGTGAGGATTTGGGTTCATGTCGCTCTGAGCTGACATGAAGCACAACGTTGGGGTAGATTACAACAAGTGAACAAAGGTCTGTGTTGTCAATCCAGCTGTGAATTATTTTGCCCATGACAAAGAGCTCAGAGGACGGGATTTTACATCATGTTTTCAATAGGCCAATTAGCAAGGACTGAGACGAAGACAGAGACAGACAAGGATGAGCTGAGTGGAGCAGCTGAGAAAAGTACAGCAGAGACAGAAATGAACAGAAAGGGATGGGGGTGAACTGAGGTGTAGCCTTACCACAGTAATCCCCCCTCTCTTCACCAAACCCTGTGGTTGCTAGGCAACCCAAAATATGAATAGGCAGGAGACCATCCTGCGAACAGGCCCATCATTTATGGATGAGTTACGACACAAAGCGCAGACTCACACTGACACAGACACACATGGTTTGGTTGAGCTTTGGTAAAGCCACTGTGACCATCTGACATCTCAACACCGGCCAGATAAACTGGCTGAGATACCTGCAGTGTGTGTGTGTGTGTGTGTGTGTGTGTGTGTGTGTGTGTGTGTGTGTGTGTGTGTGTGTGTGTGTGTGTGTGTGCGCGTGTGTGTGACAACTCTAACAACATGTGCAACGACAGGCCAAATCCCTCCCCATTCACCCAGGACTCAATACAGGGATTACAGCGCATATCGCCTTCCTCTGTGAGGGTGAGTGTGTGCGCCAGACAAGAATCTCATATCAGCCGGAGTCGAACGTCGTATTCCTCCACGCCCTCTCGGCCCTCCAGTCTTCCCCAAACAACGTTATAATATTCTGTCTCCATTCATTTTCAAGCTTTCGCCTCACAACAAAAAATCACTTATTCTCTTCCTTGTACTTCAAAGGCCTGTCAGGAAAATATAGCGAGGGGAGCGGGCGAGGGGAGCGGGGCGGGCTTTGAAAGTGAACGGGTGGGGTTGATTGGGCTGTGGTGATCTGGCAGGTAACTCAAGAGCCGCATTTAAATTTTGTGGCATATTTATTGAGAGAGAGAGGGAGGTACCATCTGACAAAAACTATGAGCTAAATTGAAATTAATGATGCTTTCAAGATGTGTATGCTTCACACATTGGCCTTTGTGTGTGTGTGTGTGTGTGTGTGTGTGTGTGTGTGTGTGTGTGTGTGTGTGTTACCTGGGATACAGCCCAACGCCAATCTCTTGCAGCTCTCCGTCACTGATGGTGAAACAATTACATGTCACCTAAAGCAGAGACAGAGGATAAAAGAGCAGAGACAAGAGGGAGAGAGATTATTTGTCAAATTGCTGCAGGGAGCCAAAAAGACCTTTCATCATATGTTCTGAACAGTTTTACATATCTCTGGCACCTGCACAACCCCACTGGCACTGCGACCGAAACATGGCATGCAAGGTCTTTGCTCTGAGATACAAAGGGACTGCGCCGTGTGAAATTACCACCTGGTTATTTTTGAGCCTGGAAAATGTCTTTCTTTAAAAGAAAAATAAAAAAATAAAAGAAATGTCTGTAAAATAACACAAGCTTGTATGAAGAGAGCATGTGAGATGTTTTTGTCTCCCCAAGGGCCCGCGGAACACAGAGAAAGAGGCAATTTGAGAGGAAATGCTTAAAGACAATATTCGTCATAAAGTACATCCAAGAGACAAATGGAAGAAGATAACACTTGACAAAATGATATGAAACCATTTACCACCTTCAACATGATGGATGAATGACAAATGAATGACGGCAGAAAAAAGAGAGCAGTGGAGGAGAGAAGAGAGGATGAAACTGGAGTGAACACTTCTGCTCGGTATCACTGAATACAGAAAAGATGGAAGGAAACGTATGAGGGAAACGGATTTGCAGTAACATTTTTCTGCGAATTCCAGATAAGAAAGCCAATAGATGTTTAGATAAGCTAGTTACACATGTATAATCATCATTTCTCTGTGATAACCTACGTGAATACTCTGTTGGATAAACTGAAGACTGCTTCTGTTTCAAAAGTCCCTCCACAAACTGCTTTACTGGAAATGACAAATCATGTTGGAATGGCTAATGAGCAGAGTGAGCAGTCTTAATTTATACAAGAAGACATTAAAGCTTAAATATTAGAACAGTCAAATGACTCTCTTTGACATCTTCTCTTGCTTCACTCACAAGTCTTTAATCACACAGGGACAAAAAGTTGGTGTAAGAAACTGAAATGACATTTGGTTTTGTCGTCAGCTATCAGCCGCTGCATTCATGCTCCAAAAACACCTGTTTGGAACATTCCACAGGTAAACAGGTTGATTGGTAACAGGTGATAGTATCATGATTGGGTATGAAAGGGGCATCCTAGAAAGACTCAGTCGCTCACAAGCAAGGATGCTCCAAAACAGCTTACCTGCCCAATTAAATAAAAACTTCCACAATTGGACAGAAAACTCAGCACGCTACCAGCTGAAACTCTGATGGTGAACATGGTGTATGTACATTATACCTGAGAAACTTCAGCACGTCCGAGTCTTTGTCTCTAATAATGTGAGCCTCCTCAATGTCACATTCGGATATTAAGATATTTCATGAAGTTCATAGACTTTCATGAACATTTTATTTTGAAACATCTACATGGCAAAACCAAAACTTACA